>NC_066617.1:106370958-106527034 GCF_025201925.1 Gopherus flavomarginatus | reverse complement strand
GATTCTGTAGCCCCCCATTTCCACAGCCCCCAACTCCCAATCCCTGGCAAGCACCAGCAGCAACCCCATCTCCAGCCTACAGGAGAGGTTCTTCTCCTGGGCTACTACCTCTTTTAACCCCTTCTTACTGGACTAACACTGCTGAACAGGCACCTGCTCCAGAGTCCTGCTGAGAGTGCACAGGGGCACCCCAATACAGCAGGCAGCTGCTAAGGCTGCCAGCAGCACAAGTGGCATAGTGGCCTCTAGTGGCCATAAGAGACTCTCCAGGCAGCTCAAGCAAAATTCCTTAACAGTTGCATTCTTTCGCAAGATGGCAAGCACCGCCAGGGCCGGTGCTTCCATTTAGGCAGTCTAGGCAATCGCCTAGGGCGCCAGGATTATTGGGGGGCGGCATTTTGCCAGGGGGGGCGGCAGGCGTCTCCGGTGGACCTGCCGCAGTCGTGCCTGTGGAGGGTCCCCTGGTCCCGTGGTTCCAGTGGAGCTGCCGCAGGCATTCCTGCGGACGGTCCGCTGCTCCCACGGCTCCGGTGGACCTCCCACAGGCACGGCTGTGGCAGGTCCACTGGAGCTGCGGGACTAGCACGCAGGGCGGCGAAATGGCCGTGCGCCTAGGGCACTAAAACCACTAGCGCTGGTCCTGAGCACCGCACAAAATTGGCCCACAATCAGAACGCTCACAAGATCATGTAGCTGTAGCCCACGAAAGCTTATGCTCAAATAAACTTGTTAGTCTCTAAGGTGCCACAAGTACTCCTGTTCTTTTCAGAAGATCATGGGCAATGATGACATCCGAGTTCTGTTCAGGTGAATCTAACCTGCAGCTTTCAAAGTATTCATTTCCTTTCAAAGAAAATTTTGCAGCAGGTGCTATTCAAATTAAAAAGTTTAACTAAGCTAGAAGGTCAATTTGTTGCTTCTGTAGGCTATGCGCACTGCATATACTGAGGGCTCCTTGCATCCCTCCATTCTAGGGTGACCAGACAGCAAGTGTGAAAAATCGAGATGAGGGTGGGGGAGCCTATATAAGAAAAAGACCCAAAAATCAGGATGGTCCCCATAAAATTGGGACATCTGGTCACCCTAGTCCATTCCCTCCCTCCCCCCAGTTCCGTATTTGCCACCCTCTCTTCCCCTTCTATTTCACAGACTCCCTGTAACTATGCCTCCTCCCTTACACCAGAAGCTATGTGTGTCCCCCATTGCCCCTTTCCCCAGGTCCTCATTTTCCCCCCATTTGCCAGGGATTCTGTGTGCCCTCTATGCCCCTTCGTCCCATCCAACATTGTTATTTCTTTTCGTAAGTCATTCATGGTGTGAACATTTTTAACTCTATTGGGAGGATGGACAGACCTGAGAGATGGAAGGTGTTAATGATTGCCATCAACTGGGTCTTTGATCCCTCAACAATTACAGAGGAGGCTGAAGTTGCTGGGTGTACTAAGCAGATGCATGCGGCTTTGTGTGTCCCCCCAGTTCCATCTTTGTATTTTCCAATTTTCACAAAAATCAGCAGGATTTCACTCATTGAGGCCAAGAACATCCCCTAAAATTCTAGGATTGATAGGATACACCATTCAAAAATTCCCATATTACAGACAAGCAGAGAAATGCCACTGAGCTGAGTATAGGACTCACTTCTCCCAGCCAACAAAGAAAGTTACTTGGTTTTAGTTACTTTAAGCGGGGATCATATGGTAGGGAGTTAAATCACGGGGATGGGTTTTCAGCCCTTACATATACAACTGATATTAACTCCATGCAACCTAAGGGCTGTAGGATCACATCTGTTGACGTCAGTGTTGCATGCCATACTTCTGCAGGATAGAAGAGAAAAGGAGAACAAGCAAATATGTCCTCTACTAGCAAAGCAACTTTTAGGAAGAGAAGCTATAGTAGGGCAGGAAGTGAATTCAGTGTTGAATTCTTTGATTATATTTATTACAGAGGAAAGAAAGATGAGCCACTGGCAGAAAAGTAGCATGTATCCCTCCCAGAATTTGATAATATAAGGGATAAAACCACTTGCCCCCTTGCTTTCCCCACCACCTTGCAGTGAATTTGTTTGGTAAAAGCACATATACACTTGAACATCTCTGTATTTTTTCATTGATAAATCCTGTTCTTTCTTTAGACTTCCACTCAGACTATCTATTGTTACAGCAGTGCCCAGTGGCCAACCACTAATAGGGCCCCATTGTGCCAGGCACTGTATAAACATAGAAAAAGATGCTCATGCCCCAGAGAGCTTATTACCTAAATGGACAAGACAGATGCAGGGTAAGGGAAGGGGTATAAACACACGCAGAGTGAACAATACAATGACAGCAAATGTCATGTTAGTTCAGTGATTTTTTTTATTTGTTTTTAAATCCTTTCAGTGGGGTGATGTTAGGAGGGGTTAGCTTGATGGAAAGACAAAGGAAGGCACAAAAGTGACAAGAGGCTGAAGACCATGAGGGACGGAACAAACAGCCAATCAACACAGAAGAGACAATGTTCAGAGTGAAAACTGCCAAAAACAGTCCGGTGACATCATCTGCATCCTCAGGTGCCTGTTTGAACTGTTTTCTGTATCTGCCCTGCCTATTTCCTGCTTTGGAGGGGGGGAGGAGGCCAAATGAGTTCGAGTGACCCCCAAGAGTGTGCGCCCTGTGCAGTTCTGGATGATCCAGGGCTGCAGCAGAGGAGGGGTGCGTGTGGCCTAGTTCTCTTCCCCTTTACTCACCTCCCCCTTACACA
This sequence comes from Gopherus flavomarginatus, assembly GCF_025201925.1. Classification (NCBI taxonomy): domain Eukaryota; kingdom Metazoa; phylum Chordata; order Testudines; family Testudinidae; genus Gopherus; species Gopherus flavomarginatus. The sequence goes on along the minus strand of NC_066617.1, from coordinate 106,524,292 downwards.
CACCGGTGCGCAGTACCTGCCTGAAGGGTTTTCTGCAGCTACTCTGATACATTCACATCATACTAGTGACTGTGGGAAGTAAAAATTTAAGATGTGACCTAAATTACTATTATTGGACTGGACATATTATGATTCGCACACAGCCACCAGCAAGATTTACCTGAACAAAATAAAAGAAGGGAGAAAACAAATAAAAGTTGGAACTTTCTACCTAGTTCATGTAGAACTTTAATACATGGTCTGGCTGCTGGTGTGCAGAGACCACGTCCTATCATGCTGCCCAATACGGTCTCATTGTTTCCTTGTGCTCCCTCATCAGGGCTGGCTCCAGGCCACAGCGCACGAAGCACGTGCTTGGGGCGGCACGCCACGGGGGGTGCTCTGCGGGTTGCTGGGAGGGTGGCAGGCGGCTCCGGTGGATCTGCCGCAGGCGTTTCTGCGGACGGTCAGCTGGTCCCACGGCTCCGGTGGACCTCCCGCAGACACGCCTGCGGCAGCTCCACTGGAACCGCAGGACCATCGGACCCTCCACAGAAACGCCTGTGGCAGGTCCACCGGAGCCATGGGACCAGCTGACCATCTGCAGAAATGCCTGCGGGAGGTCCACCGGAGCCGTGGGACCAGTGAGCGGCAGAGCACCCCCGGCGGCGTGCCGCCGTGCTTGGGGCGGCGAGCCGCCATGCTTGGGGCGGCGAAATTGCTAGAGCCGGCCCTGTCCCTCATCCATCTGTATCTATCTGTTGTCTCTTGTCTTAGATTGTAAAACTCTTTAGGGCAGGGCCCACTTTTTTGTTCCATATTTGTACAGAGCCTTGCACAATGGAATTTTAGTCCATGGTTAGGGCTCCGAGGTGCTACCACCATACAAATAACATAGTAATAATAATATAAATGATAAATAATGTGGCATATCAGATGCCACAAACTTAGGCTCTATTTCTTTATTAATGTGTATTAGTGATAGTGAATCAGAAGTAATTTATTTCAGTTACAGCGCTTAATGTTGTCTTTGACACAGATCATCTGGAACAATTTTAAACATAACTAGCCAAATTCAGGTTAATGGTGCTCATCACCAGAATGGAAAACAACCCCAACAAAAAAACAATCCACTTAGCATATTTAGAAACACTCAGGGGCAGATTCTCGTTTAGCCTAATGTTCCTTTACACCACTTTATTAGTGTAAAGGGACCTTAAAGTAGGCAGAAATTATATTGACACCTTTACATCCCTTTAAGGCCCTTTCATACTGCCAAAGTGGTGACAGAATAAGGTCCAATATCTCTCTAGATGTACAGTAGCTATCTATATCTAGAAAGAGAATGTGAGAGATATGAAGCATGTGAATTCCTGCTAGGATACAGATACAGCCAGGAAACATGGAGAGATTTCTGCAGATCCTTTAGTGCAGGTAACTATAGGACCAGCAAAAGGCAATGTATCATAATACTGGTTCCTCAGTTCCCTGCAGGATTTCACATACTTCATATCCCTCACGACAGGCCCTTCAAGCAGGCAACATAGATGGTGCTGTTCTAGACAGTCATTTTCTCTCTGAGCAGTAATCTAAACCAGTAGCCTACAATGCTAGACTTTCAGGGTCATTGTGTCCCTATGACGTCCTCCCACAGTACTGCCAGTGGAACTAGCTCAGCTACTCATGCTGCAAGGGTTTGATACCTTACTGTGGTCATCACAGAAGCCTCAAAGTTTTCTCAAAAATAAGCCAGACACTTAACATAAATGTGAACAGAGTATTTTGAAAGAAACAGTCGGGTTGGTTCCCTGGCAAAAATCTCCCAAGCATCATAGGTAATCAAGTCAGGGAGAAAATACAATTCAAGCGATTGTTTTTGTAATCTTCACACTAAAGGAACATGTTTGTAGATGACCTTCCAGATGGATGTAATGAGTCTAAGATAAAGTAAGGTGCTAGGTCTATTTATTCCGCACAAAGAGACTTTGGGGGCTAAATTTCTATCATCAGTTATAACCCCTTACTCCCAAGGTCACACAGAAAATAAATGAGGGCAGAGCATAGCCCTTTGGCTTGAACTTTAAGAACCATGTGGTCATCACTGAAGGTTACTGTCCTTACCATGCACACTCAATAGGGAGGAAATTAGTACAATTAGAACTGTTAAAATGTAAATTACAAAAATAGCTGAAAACCATTTTTTCTCAGTTCCTACTTGTATAAAACAAAGCCCTAACAAGCAACAATCAGAGACGCCTGCAATGGATCCATGGCAACGAAAAGCACTGGCCTATGGCTACCATCTTCATAGGCATACTTACATTAATTTACTAGATGTACGTGTACACATTTCAGAGAAATCAGTTGGCTCAAGCTTAATTCACTGAAAAGGGGGATCATTAGCAAATGAAAGAAAAAGCAGGTCAGCAATTTCCTTGATGAACTCAGCTATTTATTTTTATTTGAAAGAGAAAGATGAAATTATTCTTGTAATTTTTGTGCTTTGTAGCTCTACTGAAGAGCAAATTACACCTATACTGCTGATTTTGATTCTTAGCAAGCAGATGAATAATAAAATCAATATCACAATATCTATACAGTCCTAAAATACTCTGTATATAGACATTTGAATAGTGCATTAAATGGTAAAGGTGATAATACTAGAGAACACTGAGGAAGATTACACAGAGTGAACACTCCAAGGTTTTATTTGTTTGGGGGTGGGTGGATTTGCATTGTTTTATAATCCTTTTGGGGGGAGGCATTTAAGAGATTGGAAGTTTGAGAGCTATCCAATAATGTGACCAACAGCAGCTCAAAATCTGATCAGAATATAAATGCCCCATAACACAGCAAGAAATAAAACAAGCACAAAAACTAACAAAAAAAAAAATCCAAGACAGTTGTAGCATGAGTTTCAGGTATGCTGGTGTGCTATTGATGTTGAAGTAACACTGTTCAGCTAATAAGGAGTTAAAGAATTAGATCAGGGGTAGGCAACCTATGGCACATGTGCCAAAGGTGGCACACAAGCTGATTTTCAGTGGCAATCACACTGCCCAGGTCCTAGCCACCGGTCCAGGGAGCTCTGCATTTTAATTTAATTTTAAATAAAGCTTCTTAAACATTTTAAAAACCTTATTTACTTTACATACAACAACAGTTTAGTTATATATTATAGACTTATAGAAAGACCTTCTAAAACGTTAAAATGTATTACTGGCACACAAAACCTTAAATTAGACTGAATGAAGACTCGGCACACCACTTCTGAAAGGTTGCCGACCCCTGAGTTAGCTAATATGGGTAAGGGGGAGAAGTTAAGATTATCTTTCCTGTCAAATATTTTCTTATTGCAGTTTGATAGGTCCAGCTAGTCTAGTAACAAGACACATTATCATAATGAATCCCTGCAATACCTAGGCTGAGTTCTGTCTGTCTACAACATCCATCACCCTGGTAACCGACACTTGTCTTTCCAGTTGCTGACACTTATTTACTTGGATGGTGTTCATGCTGCTGAGTTATCTACCTAAGTATTTTTGACATGTCCATTGCTGTGGTTTCTGAGTTATATTTTTGACTGTGTCTCACTGATTCCAGAATTAATACACACATCATTTTGTTCAATGCAAGGAGAGGAAATAGCTCAAGCAGAGGATATTTTCTAAGTCAGATACTGAGCCATTGTCGGTGGGCCTGTACAAGGCCCCTTCCATACAGAGCACTTAAAGACAAAACATTACTGCAGGAGTGGAGAATTGGTATGGGTGGAGCAGGCACGCATCGGATACAAAACAACAATTAATACAATACAGTGGTACCGAGATAGTACTTACAGCAGGATGGTAAATGCCTCTATCCCACAAAGTTGCACCACTCACAAAGGTTGTGTAGTAAGGGACAGCCTGTAAGTATAAAAATAAGTAGTTCTATTTACTATAATCTAGTTTCTCGGGTTAAAACACACCATTTCTAAGATCAATGTCTAAAAATGTCAGTACGATGGTTGGTCTAAAGTGACTTTCACAACATTGCTGTAAATATCAGATCAGACTGAAAAATATAAAATTTAACTGTTGAGTTAATTATTTGCCTTTTATGGGGTTGTTTTACTGCAGCTGGATGGTCTCTCCTCTCCATTTTTCTCCAGCCCATTTTCTTTCAGAAGTTTCTGGACTGTGTAGTTGTGACTCACTAGCAAACAGCTTCTGAAAATGCTTAACTGGTATCTTATTACAAATTAAACCATTTGGCTAGACCTGACGCTCTTGCCTAGGGCCTCTCTCCTCTGAGCAGGATGTGAAGAAAGACATATTTTCCCCAGCATGTCCTGGGTGACATTCTTAACATGACCAAAGCAATAGGAAATATATAATATTCAGTATCTGAGTCCTTGTCCCAATATCATTCGTATGCATTGTTAAACTAGCATTCTAATACTAACTAGAGAAATTTCCCTCTCCATTCTTGGCTGTGGGATCCAGCCTCTGTGCTTTCTACAACCAGATAAAACTTCCAGCATGAAAGATATTATAACAATCTGCCTTGTGCCCCAGTTCAGCAGTCAATCCCTATTCAGCACAGCATTAAGTATGTGCTTAACTTCAGGCACATGCTTAAGTGCTTTGAGATTCCATCCTGCAAAGTATTAACCATTCTGGCTCCAGTCCAGCAAACTATTAACATTAAGCACATCAGTAGTGTCACTGAAGTCATTCTGCCTATTCACGTGCTTAAAATTAAGCACTCGCTTAAGTGTTTTGCTGGAGATCAAAGGCTAGTTGAATAGGGATGGACTTAAACACACACCTAAGTGTTTTGTGGAACTGGGGCCATAATCCTGAGCATGTGATCTTGATTACTACCAAACTGTACTGGCCAGCATCAACTAGAAACCGTTATGCCCTTTGTAAAGAATAAAAGGTAGTTGACTATTTTTCACTAAGTATTAAACAAATTTTGCTATTTTGCACTTGAACAACTTCTTCTACCAATATTTCTGTCAGTACCATTTCATCTCACAACTTATTTGATAAGAACATTATAATCAGGAAATTAAATTTTTCAACATTTTTTTTAAATAGTCTACCCGTTCTAGCAAACAATGGCAGTCGGAGCAGTAACTCACAATATTCCTTTCCCAAACAGTTTACCATTTGTAATTAGGGTAAAACTATGCCTCTAAATTTTAATTAGCAATGATGAATAATTACTGAGTAGCCTCCAGGACCATGCTGTATGTAGTCCCACAGGGACCATGTTTACCACCTTTGTTATTCAAATGATCTCCTGCATGGAGAACTTGTGAATGCGCCAAGGCCCCAGGGACAACAAAGCCTCAGATTTGAAAACTTTCAACATCCGTGTCGCAAACTCTGCATCGGGAAGATGTGGCTAGCAACATGCTACACTGGAAGGCAGTGCTGCCCCAGGAGTAAAAGAGGCAAGAGAGGTGGTTGTTAGACAGGAAAGGAAAGATAGTGATGGGGAAAGCATAACAGGCCTCAAGTGCTAGGAGTGCACCAGCTTCACTTTCTGGCACCATGTTATTTTGCCTGCATTATCTGTGGTAAGGACTGTTGCTTGAGAATTGGACTTTTCAGCCACTCATGATGCTGTGGCACAATGTATAATAACCGAACTGCTTTGGCCCCTCAGCATTTTCTTTAGAGGCAGACAGTTGTCACTCAGTTGTTCAATGTGCATCTGAAGCCACTCAAAGATCCAATAAGGTGACACAGCGAGGTATCACAAGTAGAGCTGAGTGAATTATTTGATTTTGCAGTTCAGTGGCTGAAAAATGGGGGAAAACTCCGTTTGTTTCAAACTGAGGTTGCAATTTTATTTATCTTGCTGAAACAAAACAAAAATATCATCTTGTTACATTTGGAGGGGGAGTTACCCTTTAAAAAAATGTAAAAAAAAAAAAATCTAGCTAAATTTCTAAACAAAACACTGTTTCAAAATGAAGTCAAAACATTTCCTTTCAAAAATGTAAAAAGAACTATTTTGACTTTTTCAACTTTTTTCCCTTTTTTATTCAGCCAAAAACTCTCTGCTAAATTCAGCCAAAATTTGGGAATAGTTTTGGTTGCCCTGAAACTTCATTTTTCAGCAAATTTACAATTTGACCAAAAACTTTAATCCAACTCTAATCACAAGTGTGCTGATGAAACACGTGATTATCAATACAGCCATTTATGGATGTGCTCTTTCCTGAACCCAGGAAAAACAGAAGTTTCAGCTTAAGCTTCAGTAGGATTTCTAGGCTTTGATGTGACCATGGAAGAAGCCCACAGTGAACTAAGACAAGCCAGTTATTTACAAAAGAAAAAAGATGAAATATACTTATAGCCTAGCTATAATTTTCCAAATTGCCAGGTCATTTTGTCTGAAAAAGGCTCACATGTACTTCAAAAGGCAGAAGATACTATGCAAGGTTGCTTACTTTTAAAGAACCTGAGTAAGCTGTGGGGGCAGTCTCCATCAAGGAAAAATGAGTAATTTGAACAAATAATAAGAGCTACGTTTTCAAAGTACACACATAACTAAGCCTTCCAAATTTGCAGGTAAAACTATATGCATGTACAAATACAAATGTTGCGTGACCAAGGGAAACATTTTCAAAAGCATTTAAGTGACACAGAAGCCTGTCAGATTTTCAGAAGTGAATAAGACTATGTCTACACTAGCACTTATGTCGGTAAAACTCTGAAAAAAACCCACCCCTGAGTGACATACATTTTGATGGCATAGGCGCTCATGTGTGTGCACAGCACTATGTCAGCGGGAGATGCTCTCCCACCAACACAGCTACCACTGCTCGTTGGTCTGGTTTTATGATGTCGACGGGAGAGCTTTCTCCCATCAAAATAACGCAGCTACACAAGCGGTCTTACAGTGGCACATCTGAATCAGTACAGCTGTGCCACTATCATGGCCTTAAATACATAGAAACCCATGTCCCATTGACTTTCGCACCTTTAGGTTCCCAAGTCAATTAGTTGCTTTTAAAAATGTTACCCCAAGCCTTGATTTTTGAATATCAGAGAGGGAGGCTATTTGAACATCTGGCATGAAATATGATTTATATCTAAAAAAAGTGCCAGATATCTTTAACTGATTAATGTAGGATGGATACATATAATTTATATTTCACTTTCCAAACTCCTGTGCATATATATATATGCATGTGTCATAGATAGACACACTATACACACACACACTCACACACACACTCACACACACAGTCATAGAAGTGTAGGTTGGGAAGGGATCTTGAGAGGTCATCTAGTCCAGTCCCCTGCACTCAGGGCAGGACTACGTAATAACTAGACCATGCCTAACAGGTGTTAGTCCAACCTGTTCTTTAAAACCTTCAAAGACGAAGAGTCCACAACCTCCCTAGCAACGTTCCCTCTATTTTTTTACATCCATGTGCGGAATGAATTTTGTTGTGTGCACCAATATGGAGGTGATGTGTCGCCGGGTGGGGCTGAGGGGTTCGGAGTGCGGGAGGGGGCTCAGGCTTGGGGCAGAGGGTTGGATGTGGGAGATCTGGGGGTGAGGGATCTGGAGTGGGGCGGGGGATGAGGGATTTGGGCTGTGAGAGGGGGATCAGGACTGGGGCAGAGGGGTGGGGGAGTGAGAGCTCTGGCTGGGGGTATGGGCTCTGGAGTGGGCCTGGGGATGAGGGGTTTGGGGTGTAGGCTGCCCCATGGTTGTGGCGGGGAGAGAGGACTCTTCCCATCCCTCTCTCACCACAGCAGCCCAGGGCCAGGGGAGAGCGCCTCTCCCTGCTGGGGCAGCACTAGGGCCAGGGCCAGGGCCAGGGGAGAGGTGCGTATCCTTGCCTGTACAGCCCTTGATAGTCTGCTGCACAGCCGCTCAGCTTAGAGTGAATTTAGCTCCCTAGATAATTTGGCCCCATGCTTAACTTACTCTGACAGTTAGGAAGTTTTTCCTAAGGTCCAGCCTAAATATCCTTTGTTGCAATTTAAGCCCATTACTTGTCCTAGTCTCAGAGATTAAGGAGAACAATTTTTCACCCTCCTCCTTGTAACAGCCTTTTATATACTTAAAAACTGTTATGTCCCCCCTCAGTCTTCTCTTCTCCAAACTAAACAGACCCAATTTTTTCAATCTTTCCTCAGAGTTCATTTTCTAGACCTCAGAGCCAGCATTAGGGATAAGCAGACTAAGCAATTGCTTAGGGCCACAAGCAGCTCAATGGGGCCTCCTATTAATTATTAGAATGTGTTGGGGGGGGAATATTCCTGCTTAGGGCCCCCAATGGGCTAGCAACAGCACTACTAGACCTTTAATCATTTTTGTTGCTCTTCTTTGGACTTTCTCCATTTTGTCCATATCCTTCTGGAAATGTGGCACCCAGAATTGGACACAGTATTCCAGTTGAGGTCTAATCAGTGTGGAGTAGAGCAGAGGAATTACTTCTCATGTATTTCTTACAATACTTCTCCTAATACATACCAAAACGATGTTTGCTTTTTTTTTTGCAACTGTGTTACACCGTTGACTCATATTTAGCCTGTGATCCACCATGACCCCCAGATCCCTTTCCGCAGTACTCCTTCCTAGGCAGTCATTTCCCATTTTGTATGGGTGCAACTGATTGTTCCTTCCTAAGTGGAGTACTTTGCATTTGTCCTTATTGAATTTCATCCTATTTACTTCAGACCATTTCTCCAGTTTGTCCAAATGATTTTGAATTTTAATCCTATCCTTCAACCCCTCCCTGCTTGGTATCATCCGCAAAATTTATAAATGTACTCTCTATGCCATTATCTAAATCATTGATGAAGATACTGAACAGAACAGAACCCAGGACCAATCCCTGTGAGACCCGACTCGATATGCCCTTCCAGCTTGACTGAGAACCACTGGTAATTACTCTCTGGGGATGGTTTTCCAACCAGTTATGCACACACACCCCTTATAATAGCTCTATCTAGATTGTATTTCCCTTGTTTATGAAAATGTCATGCAAGACAGTATCAAAAGCCTTACTAAAGTCAAGATATAACCACGTCTACTGCTTCCCCCCTATCCACAAGGCTTGTTACTCTGTCAAAGAAAGCTGTCAGGTTGGTTTGACATGATTTGTTCTTGACAAATTCATGCTGACTGTTACTTATCACCTTATTATCTTCTAGGTGTTTGCAAATTGATTGTTTGATTATTTGCTCCATTAGCTTTCCAGGTACTGACGTTAAACCAACTGGTCTGTAATTCCCCGGGTTGTCCTTATTCCTCTTCTTATAAACTGGCACTATATTTGCCCTTTTCCAGTCCTGTGGAATCTCTCCCCTCTTCCATGAGTTTTCAAAGATAATTGCTAATGGCTCAGATATCTCCTCTGTCAGCTCCTTCAGTATTTTAACATGTATTTCATCAGGCCTTGCTGACATGAAAACATCTAACTTGTGTCAATAATTTTCTTCTTTCCCAGCTTCAGATCCTACCTCATTTTCACTGGCTTTCACTATGTCAGACGTCCAATCACCAGAGCCATCTCCAGGCACCAGCTCAGCAAGCAGGTGCTTGGGGTGGCCCAGGGGATGGGGCGGCATGTCGAGCTCTTTGGCAGCGGGTCCCTCACTCCCTCTTGGAGGGAAAGACCTGTAGCTGAATTGCTGCTGAAGAAGAAAGCAGCGCGGTGGAGCTGCCGCCGATCACGATTGCAGCTTTTTTTTTTTTTTTTTAACTCCACCACTTGCGGTGGAAAAAACCCTGGAGTCGGCCCTGTCAATCACTACCAACCTTCTTGATGAAAACCTTAACAAAGAAGTCATTAAGCACCTCTGCCATTTCCATATTTTCTATTTTTGTTCCCCCCCTCCCCATTGAGTAACGGGCCTACCCAGCCCTTGGTCTTCCTCTTGCTTCTCATGTATTTGTAGAATGTTTTCTTGTTACCCTTTATATTTCTATAATCTGATCTCATTTTGTGCCTTGACCTTTCTAATTTTGTCCCTACATACTTGTGTTATTTCTTTATATTCATCCTTTGCAATTTGACTGAGTTTCCACTTTTTGTAGGAGTGTGTGTGTGCAGGGCCAGTGCTACCATTAAGGTGAACTAGGCGGTTGCCTAGGGCGTCAAGATTAGGGGGCGCCCAAAAGCAATGCCCCCAATTTTTTTTTACAGCGGTTCCTCTCCGAGCGCGCGGTCGCTGCTCCACTTCTCCCACCTCCCAGGCTTGCGGCGCCAATCAGCTGTTTGGCACCGCAAAGCTGGGAGGAGAATTAGGGTGGGGGCGGTGTGCTCGAGGAGGATGCAGAGCAGAGGTGAGCTGGGATGGGGAGGTGCTGCACGGCTCCCGGGGGGGGGAGTTGCTGGGGGGACAGGGAGCTGCCGCAGGGCTGGGGGGGCAAAGTGGAAGTTTCACCTAGGGTGCGAAACTTCCTTGCACCAGCCCTGTGTGTGTTTCAGATCACTGAAGATCTCCTGGTTAAGCCAGCACAGTCTCTTGCCATACTTCCTATTTTTTATATGCAGTGGGATAGTTTGCTCTTGTGTCCTTAATAATGTCTCCTTCAAAAGCTGCCAACTCACTCGAACCGTTTTTCCCTTTACACATGCTTTGCATGGGATTTTACCTACCAACTCCCTGAGTTTGCTAAAAAGTCTGACTTCTTGAAATCCATGAGCTTTATTGTGATTTCCCCCCCTCCTTTCATTCATTAGAATCAGGAACACTATCATTTCACGATCACTTTCACCCAAGCTGTCTTCCACTTTCAAATTCTCAACCAATTTCTCCCTATTTGTTAAAATCAAATCTAGAACAGCTGCTCCCCTAGTTGTTTTCTCCACCTTCTGAAATAAAAAATGGTCTCCAATACATTCTAAGAACTTGTTGGATAATCTGTGCCTTGCTGTGTTACTTTCCCAACAGATGTCTGGGTAGCTGAAGTCCCCCATCACCACCACGTCCTGCGCTTTGGATGATTTTGTTAGTTGTTTAAAAAAAGCCTCATCCACCTCTTCTTCCTGATTAGGTGATCTGTAGCAGACCCCTACCATGACATCACCTTAGGTTTTTTACCCCTTTTTTCAGAGACTTTCAACAAGTCAGTCTCCTATTTCCACCTCCACCTCAGTCCAAGCGTGTACAACTTTGATATACAAGGCTTACACATGCACATGTATGTATGATGCATGCTTGGAAAGTAGTCATGTAAATTATGCCTACCAAGCTCCTGTAAGTCAAAATACAAAATTTGAAAAAAAGTACATAATATTACACACATAAGAATTACTTCACTCATCAGGAAAATGCAAACACCTTTGCAGTGGAATGCAGCAGCCATGAAAATACCACTAACACAACCTCACCATAGTGTTAGAGACAGGAAATTAAGACACATTATCCTATGGCAGAAGCAAGGGAATTTGGGTAGGCAGAATGTAATTTGATCAGGATACCAAGGCAAATTCTTTTACCTATTATTGTGATAAGTATATTGGGGTCTTTACATGATAAAAAATGGTCAAGACCTCAGTTTTACGTCTAGTCCCAGACTAGTCCTTCCCACAGAACACAATTTTGAAAGTCTTATGCCTTTCCCATGCTTTCAAAACAGAACTGCATTTCTTGTGTCTCAAATGACATCAGACTAGGCTTCCTGCTGAAAAGTGTCAATAAATGCCAGCTTTCAACGCTATGTACACCACAGCATCAGGGGATATGCAGATATTAAAACAGTGACATTTTTTTCCCCAAAGTTGCTTTGTAAATTCATAGGGACAGATGCTCAGCTGATGTAAATTGTCACAGCTTCGTTGACAGAGCTGTGACAATTTACACCAGCTGAAGATCTACACCATGGTGTGTATATTCACACACATATACTCATTTATTTATAAACTATATATAGAAATAGAAAATATTATTGGTATGTACATATTAGGTAACGTACAGCTAATCACTTCATTTACCTTTAGTGTCTTCTGCTCCTTGTCCCTCAGCAGTTACAGTGACAGTATATATAGTTTTTAATGTTTATGTTGCCATACTCCCACAAAGGGAACTGTTGTCCTACATATCTGAAACTCCCATATGTACCAACAGGATCGGCAGAAGCCTATCAAAGAAAACAATCTTCTCTTCTCCAAATTTCTAATGATTGTTCAGAAGCAACACGTAGTGCTTTCTGTTGCTCATACCAAAATAAAATAGCTTTAAATGTATGAAACCAAGTATGAGCAGCCACCCTATATGTTAAACATAAACTAATAACAAATTGGCTGCCACAAATTAATATGTATCCAATGTTTATTAATATGTATCCAATGCTCCTTTTAAAGTCAAAGCACCTGCCATGCAGCAGAGAATCAGTTATAGGGTTTTCACAAAGGTTTGATCTCAAAATGTTTTAGTCAGACTAAGAGACAGGTAAGATTTCTTTATAAATAAAAGGGTATTGTAATTAACACGAAAAAACATACTTGAAGCTACCAAGTAGCTCAGATATTCATTGGTAGCCATTAACCTGATTCTCTAATGAATATGACATTAGGAATTCATTAACAATCATTTGTGTTTATGTGGGACAGTGGCTGTATAATGAAGGTTGATAAATGAATGCAAATTAAACAAGGGAGTTTTGGACACATAAAGCAATTAACTTGTTTGGCAGTAATTATATACTGAAAGCTAAATCAAGTACATTTGGAAAGGTAGAACCACAAACTAAATGTACATAGATATAAAGGAACAGAAAAGCTTTATGTCTTTTAAAATATCTTATACAAAAGAGACAGCCTAAGTATGATATTAATGGCAAACAGAGTCCATTTCTAGCGGAAAGAAATAGGACTGCAGCCTGCATGTTAATAAAGAACAAAGTTAACAAAAAGCAAAACAACTTAGCTAATAAAAAACCCCTCACAGTTAACAATAAAGTGCAAACAGGTGGTGTACTACAGGGTTAATGTTTTTGTTTCTTTAAGAAAGACCAACAAGTGCTCACATACTTGAATGTACACTAATAAATGAAACCACCTAGCAAACTGGATGCAAGAGATGAGTGAATGTTGAAGCTTGTTTTACCATTACCAGGGTGCATTCCCTCTAATGAGTTGGGGACATAATCTCTCCAATAGGTTTTTGATCAATTTATTTCTGCTCACTGTGGCCCCAATCCTGCCAACAGATGCAGTAATATATGAAATCTCACCTCTGGACAGAGAGCTATTAACTGCACTGGAACTCTGCATAGATTCAGGTGTCTGCCCCAGTGTATTTGTTTGCAGAATCAGGAAAGGATTTATATTTATGTTAATGATCAGAGGTAAGTGAATCATTAATAGCAAAGAAGATGAAATTTTTGCTTGAGTGGCAACAAACCTGCTTGGGGACATGTATCTGAAAGGAATCTATTTATTCCTTAGTCCCCATGTCATGCACCATCACACATGATGATGCAGTGTCATTTCACCACATGGCATCAACACACTTAACCATATATGGACACTGAAGTCAGTGATCTCCCTCCTATTTTAATCCACTCTGACCATTAGTTCCAGTGCCTATGGGCTGAGTGACATGGTTCTTCCTCTGCCCTAAGTGGGGAAGGACTGCCAGCTGAGATAGTTTTTCTGCTACCACTGGTGTTGTAGAGCTTACAAATATGGCAGAGTAACGCTGGCTTGCCAGCAAGGTGCATTCCTGCAACCTTAGAGCCTCTTCACCCACAGCAGCATTCAGAAACAGATGCTGGTTGCCCCTCAATCACAAGTTCACTCCCTATGTAAGACCTCTGACCCATCTACCTTGTGCTAATGCCAGTGATCTGGCTGGTTCAAATCCTCACCCAGGCATTGCAGGGGTGGGAAAGAACCCTACCCCTGGTGCCTTGGACATAGGGATATACCATAGTGCAGTATGTAGGTGGTTTAAAATTTCTCTGCCTTAAACACACACACACTTCAAATCAGGAAACCTTTCAATAAGGTTTACTATTTCAAAAACATCCAATAAACAAGATGGGCAGAATTTAGCTCATTCAAAACTAATCTCATTCTTCAGTCTGAATCAAAAATGTTTTGTTTCTGAGAATCAATAACAGTCTTTGTCAGGAGTCTAATATTGTGCCAGTGATTCCGTTTCTAAATATTTAGATTTAGAAAAAGTCAAGCATAAGCAAACCGAGGCCTGAAAGTGATAATCTATATCCAGGTATTTTAAATTAATCAACAATCCAAATAAATACAATGTACCATAACAAGGAATTTAATATTTTCTCTTGTCTACAAAATAAATTAACATAGCATAGGAAAACTACATAAATCATGTCTATTTTCAATTATTCTTGTACAATAAATAAAGTTTTGTATTGGATGGTTAACATCAAAGTTACTGCCAGTCATAAATCCTATAAATAACCAAGATCATGTACTACAGTTCCATTTAGACTATATCAAATTACCTCCAAAAAAAGTATGATTAGCTAACTTGAGATTTATAAAAATCTGTCCTAAATTGTTTGAGTGTAGTTCTAGTCCATAGTTTTGATACTTCTACATTATGAGAGAACCCTGTGGAATGTTAGGGAGGGAGGAAGCAGTACATTTAAAGGAAATCACAAATACTGAACTAACATAAGCTAACTTTTCTTCTGGGAACAAAAAGGAGCATCTTTGTTTTCCCCTCACCAGCAAACACTAAGCAATCAAAGAAGAACCCTTTCAGCGACAAACATTAGCAGGGAAATTCAGGTGTATTTAATTGAGTTCTTCGGAAAGAAACTGCACGCTGCAGCACTGAAGAGGTTATCAGAGGTCAGATGCCTGCACTGACTTTGTGACCTCCAAAAGGCAAAATAAAAGGTGGTGGCATCCCTGCTGGTAAGATGGGCTTCCACGTTTGTTTCTCTCCCTTTCTGCTTTAATTTAATAGCAATCAGCACAATATGGCTGCTTTTCTTTTAACAATAGGATGGGCAGAAGTTAGATTTACACCACCACAAGGGGTAAGATAGGAAACAAGTGCAGCTCGCTGTGACCCTTGATCTACAATAGGAATGTCACTCTGATACACATAAATAACATGCAAATCTACTTAAGATTCATTGTTGTCAAAACTAGACAGATATGCACTTCTTAAAATTTTGTATTACCTTCTGGAACTTCTCACATATGCAACTTATGTTAGATAAAATAGTTCTCTCTAAAATTAAAGATAATCACATTTATAAATTAGGGCTGTGCAAAGAATGTTTTGTCAGTATTTCTTTGATCATTTATAGCGGAGCTGTTATGACAATATTTGCATGTGCATATCAAAAATATATACAAAAACAGTCAGTACAGTAAATAGAACTGCAAGGTATTCTAAAAGAACCCTGGCAATATCATTCTCAGTATCCCCTTACTCAGAGAAAACTCACATTGTCGGCAGTGGGGATACACAAGTATGGTGACCAGATAGCAAGTGTGAAAAATTGGAACAGTTTTTTTTTTCCAGGGGTGGGAGATAGTTGTCTATATAAGACAAAACCTGTAATGGTCACCCTATACACAAATGAATAAGGGGAGCAGGATTTAGCCCAAAGTATCTAATGCAAAAGTTGTATAATTGCACAGATTAATAAAGCTGCATGATTTCTGAACAGCTATTTTTATACTGATGCCCTAATAATGAACACATTAATACTATTGAGACAAAAATTCAGTCTCCCTTTTTAGTAACCTGAAGTTAAAACTGATCTGGTTATCCTCTAAGCTTCCTCTAAGTGCTTTATATTAAGACAATTTTAGACATGTATGTTATCTTTGTGAGGAAACTCCTCTTCTTTTCCTTAATTAAGCTATTTGCATAATAGCTACCATGAGTTTTTAAAACTATTTCTCCCTACTTCATTTGTCAGCTATTGTGCTTCATCCCCTTGACTATTTCCCTATTTTATCCCCTCAGTGGGAGATGCCTTCCACTGGACTTCTCAGTCTTGCAAAACTTGCCAGCATAACCCTTCAGATGGTGGAAGTATAGAGCTCCTCCTGTATAGGATAACACTCTCCACCACCAACGCAGTTAATAATTGGGAAATCCTGGTCCCACTGACTTCAGTGGGGCCAGGGTATCACCTATTATCTCTTTCAGGCCCAAACTCATACTCCATAAAGGCCAAATCCTGCCTGCCCACCTTGACAAGTGGGGAAGACCCTAAATGCAATGGAACCACTGCAGTTCCATAATGGAGGTGATACAGGAGAGGGATTAGAGCAACCTGTGAAGGGGTAGCAGCACCAGAGAGAGGGAATTTAAAGGCATGGTAAGGGAACAATTGGTAGATCTCCAGAGTGGGTGCAGGGAAGATCTACCTACTATTACAGTCCATGAGTTGTAATAAAGACATTGGAGCAGCTGTGCCAAGTCACTAGCCTGGAGGAGAGCAGTTACTTGGGTTTAGGGGGGAACTAAGGTGGAGGAATGAAAGCCGTATTTTGTTTTCAGTCTTTATTATGGCAAAGCTCCTATTAAAATCAGTGTGAGTTTTGTTTGCATCACACCCCTCAAATGACATATCAGACCATCTACTTTAAAATAAATAAATATATATATATATATAAAATTAAATGTAGGAAACATCAGTATTTTTTAAATAGCTACCGTATTTTATCTCAGTCCATCACAGTATTAAATCCCACAGTCCAGCAATAGTTAGATTATTTACAGCAGGGCACACATCTTTTCTAAAGCATCTACCTAGCAATGCCGTGTCGACACTTTTGCCTGTCAGCTTTATCCATCGGAAAATGGAGCTGCTCCTCCAAAACGCAGTGACACTATAATAGTTGACACAAAGCCTTTGAAAATGCCAATCTCAACAACTGCATCACTTCTAGTAACTACAGCTACACAGTACAATAGCATAAACTTGAAAGTGACTGAAAATAAATTAGAAAACAGATCTTGAGATGAAAGGTATCAAAGGATAACAAGGGGGGGGGAACTACTGTTATTTTTCTTCAACACCAAACAAGCCTATTCTTCCCTGTGCTTTAAATTTTCTCTTTTGCTGAAACTAGTTGCAGTCATGATGCTTTAGTCAATACATAAAGCAATTACTTTCTAAAGTAAAACAACCTTAGATCAACTAAAGATAAGGGCAATCATACAGTGTGTCTTGGTGATATCTAAATGCCAAGCTTCTGGTTTCACTTCCAGCCAAATCCAAGTGATATGAAGGAGCACAATATTTATTTTCCCTGGTAACGCACTGGGATACCAGAGTGTACACTTTAGCTAACTACAGTCTGCTGTTTGTGCTCATCTTGTTTCACATAATTCAGTAAAATACACAGACAAGTGTCACATCTGGATTTGTTACCTAGGCAGCAAATAAACTTAGTCTGAAACCTCACAGCAAAACATACAGTTTTAAATGTTAACTAGTGTGGAGGGCTACTCATTTATTAAACTCTGCAAGAATAAAAACAAATTCCAGGTTTCCAACTTTGTCTCAATTAGAAGTTAGTTTACTTGGGAGGAGGAGGGTACCTTAAATTTCAAGGCTCTTATTTTTTGTGTAGAATTTAATACTGAATTGAGCAGCAGTGTCTCAACAATGCAGCAATTCTGTATATTGGGACAAACTCAGAGCCCTGTTTAGAAAAAGCAAACAACTAAATTCATCTTCATAATAGCATAACTAAATTAATAACAAAAATGCAAAGGAGTACCTCTAAGTATTCTTTGTTGTTTTTGTTTTTACAAACATTACAGCTTCAAAAAATTAAGCATGAGAACAACCACAGTTCACTTAAGTCAGAAAAAAATACTTAAAAAAAAGTCCAATCAATGCTTTTACATTTCACTAAAATTCAAGATAAAGGCTATCAAAAGCAGCTTTCATGTGTGTTCATAGTTAGCATTTGATTTGTTTCAACACTATTTTTAAGAACCTTACAAAGTTTTGGCCTTTGTCTTGAATCCATTAAGAGCCTTATAAAACAGTAACTTAATGAAATATTGGACCTCACACTTACCTTACACACAGCAGAGTTTTTTAACATAAATGTCTTGAAAACATTTTCCTGGGAAGATAGGCAGGGCTGCCATGATGGATGGCTGGTCAATGTAAGATTTTTCCTGCTCTCATGAAAATAAAATGTCCTTTGCCTTCTGTTGCATGTGAAGTCATTTACACCTTTTGTAGCAGAGTGACTGGTCTGGTTTGTTTGAGAAAGAAGAACAGGTGTCTTTGCCTTCACTTCAAAGTGCTTCATATTTGCATTTTATCCTTCTCCACTTTGGTTCAAGACAAAAGTTCAAAATCTGAAGAGAAGAGGGACAGTGCAATGGGGGGGGAGGATGTGCTAGCTTGAAAATGATCCACACACCGTGCCTATGGTAGCCAAGAGAGTTTTCTCAGGTATTTTCACAAGGGTATGAGCTCATCCTGTAAATGATAAACTAAAGGAGGAATGTAAACTCTTGAGGCCTGAAAAAATCTAGGAGTGTAGTCAAACGCATCCAAGCTAGTTACCTTAAGGAGAAGCAACATGGAAAAAAACCAAACTTAAATTAAGTATCACAATTTTTAGAAAAAGAGATCAAAATTGTTCAGTGTAAGAAAATATCAAGTTTTTACTACTGGTCATGATTAAGAAAAAAGATAAAACACTTAAAGACAGAAAATGTAATGGCATTGATCAGAAGTGACAGTGAAAATGTATAGTTCTTATGACTTTAAGATCTTGCCACTATTTTTGCTGATTTCTACAGAATCCAAACTTTCATTTAAAACCAAATCAAATTTCAAGCTTTTTTACAGGGAAGGTAGTCAGACTGGTAAACAGAATTCTTTTTTTTTTTTTTAACAATACAAACTCAAGTTATCTCAAATCACTTTAGTAAGTGGTTGATTTGACTGTGTAAGCAAATGTAGCAGCATCAATTATGTACTTGACCAACAGGGTACTTAAAGCCTTTGGCCAAGATCCTTATGCTTATGCTTGCCTTTAACGAGACCAGTCCCATTGACTTCAATGTGACTACTCAACATGCCTAAAGTTAAGCACATGCATAAGCCTTTGTAGGACTGGTGCCTTGGACATTACAGACCATTTTACTGAAAGAGAGAATATATTGCTGAGGATACCATTAATAGCAAAGAAGATGAAATTTTTGCTTGAGTGGTTTCTAACCATTAGGGGAGTGAAGTTCTGGAACAGCCTTCCGAGGGAAGTAGTAGGGGCAAAAGACTTTTCTGGCTTTAAGACAAAGCTTGATAAGTATATGGAGGGGATGTTATGATAGGATCGTTAATTTGGGCAATTGATCTTGGATTACCACCAGATAGGTCTGCTCAATGGTCTGCGGGGAGATGTTGGGTGGGATGGGAACTGAGTTACTGCAGAGAATTCCTTCTTGGGTGCTGGCTGGTGAGTCTTGCCCACATGCTCAGGGTTTAGCTGATTGCCATATTTGGGGTCGGGAAGGAATTTTCCTCCAGGGTGGATTGGCAGGGGCCCTGGAGGTTTTTCGCCTTCCCCTGCAGCGTGGGGCACGGGTCGCTTGCTGGTGGATTCTCTGCAGCTTGAGGTCTTCAAACCAATTTTGAGGATTTCAATAACTCGGTCCTGAGTTAGGGGTTGTTACAAAATTGGATGGGTGGGGTTCTGTGGCCTGCCTTGTGCAGGAGGTCAGACTAGATGATCATATTGGTCCCTTCTGACCTATGAGTCTATGAGTCTATACCAGCTTAATTCCCTAACCCTAACAAACAAACAAGCAGATCCACGGGATGATTTAGTCCTACTTGATCAGCGACCTTGAGCAGAAGTATCCTTTGTTTAACACCTTAGCCATAGGTCAGCATCATTAAGAGCACAGCAATCCTCAGCATCAACATTATAAAACTGATTTGGACAGATTATCCCCTCCTCTGTGAAAAGCCATGGGAAGGAACTTTTTACCTGAAAATCCCCATGAGGAATCCCTCACTGAGATTAACCCAAATTGTGGATATCCACACCCTGCCCCTCAATCCTCCGAAGCCTCCTCCGGGCCTGAAGGATCATTTGGGATCCACAGAAGGCAAAGGTTATCCACACAGACACGCTGCACCCTCTGCTGTGGTTCTAGACATTGCTGTTGCTCTCTCTCTGTCACATACACACACACACACACACACACACACACACACACACACACACACACACTCCACTGGATGCAGTGGCTCCCAAGGAAAGAGGTGTGTAGAGACATTCATGAAAGAGATAGTACTCTATCGACTATGCCAATACAGTCCCAAGCTGTATCTTCCACAGGCCTGGAGAAGGAATGCTATGCTCTCCCTCACCTCACCCACTTCTCCCCAGCCTACCTTAACTCCAGCCTCCTCCACCCCGCATACAGACCTTCAATCAAATGAAGAGGTCTCTACAGAGTGTGTAGAGGTGAGGGAGAGACAAGGAGGAAGGACAGTACTATGAAGCCCCCTAAGCTCAAAATCTACATGGGGGAGGTGGAGGGCAAGAGGAGAAACAATCTGTGTTTTGGGGGGGGGGTTGTTTTGAGGGACAGTGGTCTTGATATCGCCCATTGAGGAGGGCTCTGTAAAGCAAAAGGTGCTATCGCTTACAGGGAGTATATGAGCCCCGTGTTTTGCTTTAATAGTTTCTCAGAGGGATGGAGTGCTATTCTAGGCTCCTGTTCAATCTTGCAGCAATTGAAGTGTTGGAGCACTGCAAATTATATTCTACTCTGTAACAAATATTGACTAAGGTGTCTGCTAGAAATTTTGTGGTTAAGGTAATAGCTGAAGACACCCAAGAGATGTGTTCAATTCTTGCCTCTGCCACCTGTGACTTTATACAAATTATTTAAATCTCACTGTGCCTCAGCTCCCAATCTGTAAAATAGGGATAATTAACCTCCTTTTTCCCCCATCCTTTTTCAGTTGTGTGTATTTACATTATAAACTCTTTGGGGCAGAAAATACCTCCTGCCTTGGGTATGCACAGGGCCCTAGAAAAATGATTTTGAAAGTGAGTATTCAGTTGTGGGTATTATGCACTATTGCTTTTGGTGTCAATTAGTTTTCTGCTTTGCGCTGTATGGGCCTTTTGGAATTAACTCCAGCTATTTTTAGTCTTTATGAATCATCATTTAGAATAAGAAATAGAAACCCTAGAATTTAAAATTATTTTCTGCTAAAACCACCTCTGCAACAAAAAGCTTGATTTGAATGAAAAACTTTGCGTACTGGCCAATATGGTCGCCTTGTATGCTAATTTAACAACAAACCACTCAAACCCTTTCACCAGAGGAATTCTTTTACATGAATAATATTCAATACAAATAATAATTTAAAAAATAAAACCAAAACAATTTCTTCCTGCAATTGAACTAGAGCTGTCATAAAAGAAGAAAGAGTAAAAATAGCTGGAGTTAATTCCAAAAGGCCTAACCAGAGCATAGCAGAAAACTAATCCAAACAAAACAATATATCACAGACAACCCACAACTGAATACTCAATTCCATAATCATTTTAATAGCAGTTATTTATTACACACACTAGAGGTGGGGTTTTCAGAAGAGCTCTCCCATTAGAGCAGGATTAGGCCAACACTGGGCACTTTTGAAAATCCCATCCTTAAGACCCAAAGTCTGATCCAAAACCCATTAAAATCAAACAAAAGACATCAGGTTGCCTTCACTGAGTATGTGGTGGGGCCCTGATCCTTCAAATCCTCAGTCATGTGAGTAGTCCTTACTCCTCCTGATTTCAGCAGAACTGCTTCTAAATAATAAGGGTTGCTTATATGAGAGCTGCAGGATCAGGCCTCAGACCTCCACCTTGATTAGCCAGCCTAGAAAACGATGTTTAGTAAAAGATCTGTTTAGCATGTAAATTGAAGAATCAAACCTGAGAAAGAGTTGGGGAGGTGGGGGGATCATCCTCTCCCACAGGGAAACAGAGGAAAAGTTCTTCAAATGGAAAAGGTTAGAAGGGAAGGCATGTCTCTTCTCCCCACCTCTCATCCCCATTACCAGCCACTTCTGTGAAGTCTTCCCACAGTTCTTATTCTTCTATATGCCTAAAAGTGAAGAGGATGATCTGGGCCTTTGGTTTTGCTCTTCATTCCAGGCTGGCAAAGTTCATTCAAATCCTCTTAAACTCACTGACCCTGTTTCCATACTGCAAAGGTAGAGCTTTAAAAGCAAAAGAAAGAAATCTCTGAAATGCTAATTAAATGGAGCATTTTCAGTCATTTCAAGAAATAATCTAATCTTTAATAAAATCTGCAAAGAGCTTGTTTTAATGAACCATATTTGGTATATGATAAGCAGTTACAGTTCAACTAAAACAATATCACACAGCCGTGTTTTCCTGAGCTGAGAAAATAAAAACACCATCAGAAGGGGAAAAGGACACAATTTTTTAAGAACACACAATCTGTTTCATTACCATCTCTGTAGATCACACTGCAGTAAACAATATTTGGTCATTTGCGCAGAACTGGTTTATTTTGGAGCAACACATCAATTTTTTTTATGCACTTTGAAGCAAGAAAATACTTAGCTTGCATCTGTCAGAAGAAGTCTCATGGAATGAGAGTTAAAAATATATAGATAAAAATACAAACACTGAAGTATTAATATGATGCCAGCAACTGAGTGCTTGGGTGATTAAAAGACTAGGCAGAGCACTAGACTCTATCTGGAAACATAGAAAAAACACTATGTTCCAATATTCCTAGCTGAACTAAATTACAGATCTGGGAACATAAAAAACACCTTCAAAAGAAAAATAAAACAATGCTACTAAAATAGGCCTGATTATGTGGGTCACTAAGTACTGTGTATTTCCCCTGTAGCATTTCATAGTAGTTACTGTTGCCAAGGGAAGCTTGATCCTCTCATTATGTATGTTTGTCTTTCACATCAGAGCTAGCCTCTTTCTTTCTATACCCCAGAACTGTAACTGAAATAAAAATAAGGAATGAACCCCCATTATTACACAAATACCTACAAAGCAGAGGGAGTGACCCTTGCAGGTCAGAGGGTCAGCCCCCTAATCATTGATGCACTTGCTCCAGCAGACCCCTGCCTTTTGTAGAAGGGTCAAAGCCAAGACCTCTGCTGAGTGTCCCCAGTGAAGAATTAACAAGTGTGACAATTTGTGGTCCCTCCCCCTAAGGCCCCTAGTCCTGTCTGTTTGAATGCTGTAAATAGAGACATCTGGATGGAGCCCTTTCACTGCAGTAATTGAAAATGAACATGGATCAAGTTCTGGCCTGTTGTATTCATAAATCTTGAGGCTTAATTACATTAAAGGGAAATCTAGGGCCTAGCTCTATGGAAACAGCAGATTCTATCAGGCTCTCAGATCTTGAATCTTCAAGATAAGTGTTTTTGCTCTATGTTAGCCCAGTCAGATAAGAAATTTTTGATCAAATGTTACAGCATTAGAACACCAATAAGACTTTGAAAGATTTTTATTGTCATTCTGTTTGCATATATGCATTTCAGTTAAGTTTTCATTAGCTGACAGCTGAAAGAGTTATATATTTAAGGAATTAAATGATCATAATTTTGTGATTAATTATGAGGGGGCACATAGATTTCCAAAATGTATTTTTTAGAAGGAGAGAAGAAAAATATGCAGATAATTAAATATAATGATTTATAAGAAAAAGATGGTTTGGCCTACAAACCCCTTGTTCCTATTCAAAAAAAACAAAAAGAGAAAACAACCAACCAGGGTTTATAGTCCCAATTTAATAATATACACAGTAGGGCTGGTCAAAAAAATTCTTATTTTTTTTTAAATCAAGTTTTCACCTATATAAAAGTTTTCCCAGAAAGTGTCTGCTTTTAAAAAAATATAAAATCACCTTTTTGTTGAAGGAACAAACACCCAAAGACTGACTTTCTAAAACTTTTCAGCTTTCAGCAGTTTTTGGCTGAAAATATTCACTGAAAATTTTGAGTTTTCAGGGTGTTGGGGTTTGTTTGGTTTGTTTTTTTGACAAAGACAAAATTTTCAGCAGAATTTTTTTTTTCAGGACAACTACATCACATACATTTTCATTGTGCATTTTGCAGCTACATTATTAATTCACACAGTAAAAAAAAATTTGCTAAAAAAAGCACTGTGATGGCAAGAAAAATTCAGAAGACTAAGAAATTTAACTTGAAAAAAATTGATTTATTAGGCTCCTGACCTCCCTGACCTTCCAACCCCCTTCTAACTGTATTTGCATGACCAGGGTCTGTGGTCCCAACCCTGAATATGAGAGCATATGAGCATATTGCTGTGCTCATGCATAGCTCTACTGGGTTTCTGTATGGGCAGAGCAGTCTGCTCTCACGCTGTTAATTACAGGATCAGAGCCTTAGTGAACACGTACTAAGATTATATCTACATTAGGAGTGCTCTATTGGTATAGAAATGCTGGTATGCTATACTAGCAAGGAATTCCTAAGGTGAACACAGTTTATTTCAGCAAAGCTGTGTTTTGTATGTGTATAGTAAAACCACTCCCCACCAGTGAAACAGATTATACTGGGAAAAGCACAGCTTTGCCAGTATAACTGTGTTTCTGCAAGGGACTTCTGCCAACACAGCTCTGTGGGCCAACCAGGGATCACATTTCTTCACATCCCTGACCCACACAGCTATATTGGCAGAAGTCTATAGCATAGATCTGGCCTATGGTATGTGATAGATCTAGGCCTTTAAAAGAGAAATTCTGAACTAATTACTTCCTAATTTGTGTCTTCTTTTTATTTCCAAACATGTTTAAGTTAAAGGAACATTAATATACATTTTAAAAAATCTCTTTTTCCTCCCTTTTTAACAGTTATAAACAACAGACAAGATCTTGATATTTTGAAAACTTAATTTATTTCCAAACAGTAGTTTTACTTCCATCTGAACTGTATGTCATAGAAACGATTTAGTCATTCACTGGAGGTAAGGGTTACAGATACACCACTAACAGTGCACATTTCTCACCATTCCATGCAGCTACCTAAACAATCAACAACAGAGAATTCACTTATCTTGCCTTCTCACTTAGAGGCATACTGCAACAAATGCAGTCACTGAAACCTTTCTAAAGAAAAAATGGGGGAAAAACCCACTATATTATCCCTGTGCATGTCTGAATCCTATTATATGAGTTGATAGAACCTGCTGTGGCAGAAAAACTTCTATATTGTTTGCCTGTGCTCTGCAGTAGAAGTGGAGTTACTTTTATCCATTTCTGGTGTTGACTTTGGCTGTCTTATTGGTAAAAGGGGACAACAATCAGGCCTTTATTATGTATTGGAAACTCCAAACCAATGGCACTGCAGATTTTTGAAAGAGGATGAAATCACAAAGCAGCTGTACTATATCCAGAATGAAAGAGATGAAATGGGAAGGGGGCGCTATAGCTGCTGAATTACACTCTTCACATATGAGTTCATAGAGAAGTTTTTCACCAAAGGAGAAGAGGGGTAAAAATCCTACCTAATATACAGCAATACAATATTTATCTAACATATTTACCTGTGATTGCACTCCTGAGACATTCTGCTCTGAGTTCTAGGTAAATGTGTAATTTAAGTGCAGAGTACTTTATATCAGTCCATTTATCATACACATGGGAAATACATTAAAAGGGCACTTTAAATTATAGGTCAGATTCTGCAACCTTTATTCATGTTGAGTAGCACTTTACACCAGTGGGAAAACTCTGGGAGTAAAATACTCCTCCATATCAGCAAGAATGGCAGAATGCAATACTTTTTTAAAATTAATATTGATATTAAGTATCAGAGGGGTAGCCATGTTAGTCTGGATCTGTAAAAGCAGCAAAGAATCCTGTGGCACCTTATAGACTAACAGATGTTTCGGAGCATGAGCTTTCGTGGGTGAATACCCACTTCGTCGGATGCATGTAGACGAAGTGGGTATTCACCCACGAAAGCTCATGCTCCAAAACGTCTGTTAGTCTATAAGGTGCCACAGGATTCTTTGCTGCTTTTATTGATATTAATAATCACCTGAGACTCAAAACAAATTTATTATCAAATCCGAACTGTAAGCATGCTCTAGAGTCCAGACTAATCCCTGTTCTATATTTACACCTTCCTTTTCCTGACATATGTCATTCCACTCCCAACCATATCACTTGATTCCCTTGCAAGCTGATTTTGCCCACATCCCTCTCCCTTACTGTATACTTTTCTCTGGTATCTTCCAGGATCTGCCTCGGCCCTCACACTCAATTAGCAGGTCAGAATTAAGGTCATACACTACAGTGTGATTTTCAGATCTTTGATACGTGCACTCAGGGTGATGTTATTCTAGAACTGAAAGTTAATGTGTTAGGTTCCAGTCCTGGAAACACACAAATGCTTAACTTCAAACAAATGAATCATGCTTTTGGCTTCAGTAGAACTACTCACATATTTAAAGTTAAGCACATGTCCATTTGCAGAATGAGGGCCTCAAAGAAGTACATTAACATGAGCTAGAGCTTGGGGATAGATATTGTGCTAGATGTGAAAGGTACCTTTCACTTTTGAAAATCCCACCCTTTAATAATATTTGTGTGTGATTTTTATAGTGTATATTTATCATAACCTTAGTCCCAGATTTGGACCTTAGCGTCCAAAATATGGGGGTTAGCATGAAAACCTCCAAGCTTAGTTACCAGCTTGGACCTGGTACCTGCTGCCACCACCCAAAAAATTAGAGTGTTTTGGGGCACTCTGGTCCCTCTGAAAAACCTTCCCTGGGGACCCCAAGACCCAAATCCCTTGAGTCTCACAACAAAGGGAAATAATCCTTTTTCCCTTTCCCCCTCTCTGTTCCCAGTCCTGGAAACAAAAGTACTTTCTTATTCCCCCAGAGGGAATGCAAAATCAGGCTAGCAAATCCAACACACAGATCTCCCCGATTTCTTCCTCCCACCAATTCCCTGGTGAGTACAGACTCAATTTTCCTGAAGTAAAGAAAAACTCCAACAGGTCTTAAAAGAAAGCTTTATATAAAAAGAAAGAAAAATACAAATGGGCTCTCTGTATTAAGATGATACAATACAGGGTCGATTGCTTAAAAGAATATTGAATAAACAGCCTTATTCAAAAAGAATACAAATCAAAGCACTCCAGCACTTATATTCATGCAAATACCAAAGAAAAGAAACCATATAACTTACTATCTGATCTCTTTGTCCTTACACTTAGAAACAGAAGACTAGAAAGTAGAAACTGCTTCTCCAAAGCTCAGAGAAAGCAGGCAGGCAGACAAAAGACTCAGACACTCAATTCCCTCCACCCAAAGTTGAAAAAATCCGGTTTCCTGATTGGTCCTCTGGTCAGGTGCTTCAGGTGAAAGAGACATTAACCCTTAGCTATCTGTTTATGACACGCCCCCCAAATTGCAGACAGTGGGGAAGCTCACTGGCGGCGATTTCCTTCTAGAACTTGAAAATAAACAGATTAATACAACACATGCACCGTTACATATACCCCTAAGTATATAACTAACAGACTTCTACATTTTAAGAAAACTTTTTAACTACTGAATTCTGGGAAACTTTCACGGGAGAGTGCATCAGCTACTTTGTTAGAAGCTCCTGTGATGTGTTGAATTTCAAAATCAAAATCTTGGAGAGCTAAACTCCAACGAAGAAGTTTCTTGTTGTTCCCCTTGGCAGTATGAAGCCACTTTAGTGCAGCATGGTCAGTTTGTAGTTGGAACCGCCGTCCCCAAACATATGGGCGTAGCTTTTCCAGGGCGTACACAATGGCATAGCATTCCTTTTCACTGACTGACCAGTGACTTTCCCTCTCAGACAGTTTCTTGCTGAGAAACACGACAGGATGGAAGTTGTGATCTGTTGCTTCCTGCATGAGCACTGCTCCTATACCACGCTCAGATGCATCTGTGGTTACTAGGAATGGCTTGTCAAAGTCCGGGGCCCTGAGCACAGGGTCAGACATGAGCATCGCCTTAAGCTGGGTAAAGGCCTTTTGACACTCATCAGTCCACTTAACGGCATTTGGCTGGGTCTTTTTGGTCAGGTCGGTCAATGGGGCAGCGATTTGGCTGTAGTGTGGTACAAATCGCCTGTAGTATCCGGCCAAGCCTAAGAAGGATTGGACCTGCTTCTTTGACCGTGGGACAGGCCACTTTTGGATAGCATCCACCTTGGCCTGTAGGGGGTTTATGGTTCCTCGACCCACCTGGTGCCCCAGGTAAGTCACTTTGTTTTGGCCTATTTTACACTTTTTGGCCTTAACAGTTAGTCCTGCCTGCCTGATGCGCCTAAAGACCTTTTCCAGGTGTAGTAGGTGTTCGGGCCAGGAGTCTGAAAAAATGGCCACATCATCGAGGTAGGCAACTGCAAATTCTCCCAGTCCAGCTAGTAGACCATCTACCAGCCTCTGGAAGGTGGCGGGTGCATTTCGAAGGCCAAAAGGAAGGACATTGAATTCATACACCCCCGCATGGGTGACGAATGCTGACCTCTCCTTGGCAGGTTCATCTAGCGGTACTTGCCAGTACCCCTTGGTTAAGTCTATTGTAGAGATGAACTGGGCACGTCCCAACTTCTCCAATATCGGTGCGTGGCATTGGATAGTTGTCCGGACGAGTTACAGCATTTAGCTTACGGTAGTCCACGCAAAAGCGTATTTCCCCATCTGGTTTGGGTACCAGAACCACTGGAGATGCCCATGCACTGGTAGATGGACGGATTATACCCATCTGTAGCATGTTCTGGATCTCCCGTTCTATAGCAGCTTGGGCATGAGGAGACACTCGGTAGGGTGGGGTTCTGATTGGGTGAGCATTACCTGTATCAATGGAGTGGTATGCCCGTTCAGTCCGTCCTGGGGTGGCTGAGAATAATGGGGCGAAGCTAGTGCACAGCTCCTTGATTTGTTGCCGCTGCAGACGTTCCAGGGTGGTTGAGAGGTTGACCTCTTCCACGCCACCGTCTTTTTTCCCGTCGTAGTAGACACCGTCAGGCCACTCAGCATCATCTCCCTGGACTGTAAACTGACAAACCTGTAAATCTCTGGAATAGAAAGGCTTGAGAGAATTAACATGGTACACTTTAGGCTTTAGTGAGGAATTGGGAAATGCTATGAGGTAGTTTACAGCTCCCAGGCGCTCTTGGACCGTGAATGGCCCTTCCCATGATGCTTCCATCTTATGGGCCTGTTGCGCCTTCAAGACCATAACCTGGTCTCCTACCTTGAAGGAACGTTCTCTGGCATGTCTGTCATACCAGGCCTTTTGCTCTTCTTGAGCATCCTTTAGGTTCTCTCTAGCAAGGGCTAAAGAGTGTCGGAGGGTGCTTTGTAGGTTGCTTACAAAGTCCAGAATGTTAGTTCCTGGAGAAGGCGTAAACCCCTCCCATTGCTGCTTCACCAACTGTAATGGCCCCTTAACCTCGTGACCATACACAAGTTCAAATGGTGAAAACCCTAAACTGGGATGTGGTACAGCCCTGTAGGCAAACAGCAACTGCTGCAACACTAGGTCCCAATTATTGGAGAATTCGTTGATGAATTTTCGTATCATGGCCCCCAAAGTTCCATTGAACCTTTCCACCAGGCCATTGGTTTGATGGTGGTACGGGGTGGCAACCAAGTGATTCACCCCATGAGTTTCCCACAGTTTTTCCATGGTCCCTGCCAGGAAATTAGACCCTGAATCTGTAAGGATGTCGGAGGGCCAACCTACCCTGGCAAAGATGTCTGTTAGGGCCAGGCACACAGTGTTAGCCCGGGTGTTGCCTAGAGCTACTGCTTCCGGCCATCGGGTAGCAAAGTCCACTAAAGTCAGTACGTACTGCTTTCCTCTGGGCGTCTTTTTTGGGAAAGGGCCCAGAATATCCACAGCTACTCGCTGAAATGGGACCTCAATTATGGGGAGTGGCTGGAGAGGGGCCTTGACCTGGTCTTGAGGCTTTCCCACTCTTTGGCATACCTCACAAGACCGGACATACTTGGCAACGTCCTTGCCCATCCCCTCCCAGTGGAAGGACTTCCCCAACCGGTCCTTGGTTTTGTTCACCCCAGCATGGCCACTGGGATGATCATGGGCTAAGCTTAAGAGCTTCCCCCGGTACTTAGTTGGAACCACCAACTGTTTTTGCGGCTGCCATTCTTCCCGGTGTCCACCAGAAAGAATTTCCTTGTATAAAAGTCCTTGGTTTATAACAAACCGGGATCGATTAGAAGAGCTGAGAGGCGGTGGGGTGCTCCGTGCCGCCGCCCAAGCTTTCTGAAGGCTGTCATCCGCTTCCTGCTCAGTCTGGAACTGTTCCCTTGAGGCTGGGGTCACCAGTTCTTCCTCAGACTGTGGACTTGGGCTTGGTCCCTCTGGAAGCGATGTAGGTGATGGGGTTGTTTCCGTTGCTGGTGAACCGCTCTCCGCTGGTGCACCTGTGGGTATTTCAGGCTCTGGCTGAGCCTTTTGGGTATGGCTCTCTGTGGCTTCTGCCAGTTTTGGCTCGCTGGCTCCCTCTGGCGTTGAGTTTGAAGATGGGGTTGCAATTGCTGGTGCTGGTTGCTGTTCCAGTTCCGGGCCTGGGACTGGAGGTGCTGTGGCTGTTTCAGTGGTTGGCATGGAATCTGGATCCACTACCTCTGTCTGGGTCTCTGGTAACCCAGACGGGGCGTCTGTGGACGGTTCAGGAACAGGAATGGGTCTGGAAGCTTGCCTGGTTTGGCTACGTGTAACCATTCCCACTCTCTTGGCCCGCCTCACCTGGTTGGCCAAGTCTTCCCCCAGTAGCATGGGGATAGGATAATTGTCATAGACTGCAAAAGTCCACATTCCTGACCAGCCTTTGTACTGGACAGGCAGTTGAGCTGTAGGCAAGTCTACAGCTTGTGACATGAAGGGGTAAATTGTAACTTTGGCCTTTGGGTTGATGAATTTGGGGTCAACGAAGGATTGGTGGGTAGCTGACACTTGTGCCCCCGTGTCTCTCCACGCAGTAACCTTCTTTCCGCCCACTCTCAAATTTTCCCTTCGCTCCAAGGGTATTTCAGAGGCATCCGGGCCTGGGGATCTTTGGTGTGATGGTGGTGTAATGAATTGCACTCGCATGGTGTTCTTGGGACAGTTGGCCTTGATATGTCCCAGTTCATTACACTTAAAGCATCTTCCATCTGATGGGTCACTGGGCCGAGGTGAGTTACTGGAGACTGGTGAGGTGGAAGGGTAGGGTGTCTGTGGCTTTACTTGGGTGGTATGTGGGGTCTTTGGCTGTCCTCGGTTGTAGGGTTTATGGTCTGTGTGCCCCCTGGGGTAATCGTTCCCCTTGACAGTAGCTTTCTTGCTTTCTGCCAGTTCCATCCATTTGGCTCCAATTTCCCCCGCCTCAGCGATATCTTTGGGATTTCCATCTTGTATGTACCGTGTGATGTCTTCAGGAACACCATCCAAGAACTGCTCCATTTGTATGAGGAGGTGCAGTTCTTCCAAGGTTTGAATGTTGTTTCCTGTTATCCAGGCCTCATAGTTTTTTGCAATGTAGTAGGTGTGTTTGGGAAATGACACCTCTGGTTTCCACTTTTGGGTTCTGAAGCGCCGACGGGCATGATCTGGGGTTATCCCCATTCTGTATCTGGCCTTGGTTTGAAAAAGTTTATAGTCATTCATTTGCTGCTTAGGCATTTCAGCTGCCACCTCTGCTAAAGGTCCACTGAGCTGTGACCTCAATTCTACCATGTACTGGTCTTCGGGAATGCTGTACCCAAGACAGGCTCTTTCAAAATTTTCCAAGAAGGCCTCGGTGTCATCACCTGCCTTGTAGGTGGGAAATTTCCTGTGCTGTGGAGCAATAATTGGCGCCGGGTTGTTAGGGTTGGCTGGCACATGCAGCCCAGCTTTGGCCAACTCCAGTTCATGTTTTCTCTGTTTTTCCTTCTCTTCATTCTCTTTTTGTTGTTTTTCCATTTCTTTTTGTTGTTTTTCCATTTCTTTTTGGTGTTTTTCCATTTCTTTTTGGTGTTTTTCCATGTCTCGGCGGTGGGCCGCCTCTTCTTCTGCTTGTTTCCTTCGGTAGGCCACCTCTTCTTCTTCTAGTTTTCTTTTGTGTGCTGCCTCTTGGGCTGCCTGTTCTCTTTGGAAGGCTGCCAGTTTGATGCTTTCTTCCTTTTCTTTCATCTCCATCTGTCGCCTGTGTTCAGCTTCTTTGATTTGTTCTTCGGCCTCAATTTTTGCCTTAGAAGTCATGGTTCCTGTTTTCTTGTGTTGGGGTGCCCTCCGGTGTTTATCTTCTGAACTGCAGGTTCTGTTGCCTCCTGAAGTCTGCCTAGCAACAGTGCCTTTAGCTAATCTTCAATGTTAAGTAAACCTGAAAAACCACTTTATTTGCATTTATATAGTGCTGGAACTTGCCTCCTAATGGGAGGGCTATTGCATGACAAAAGACCCTTAACAGTCTGGTAATGGCTTCTTGCTTAACATGCAAGCCACAAACTGCCAGAGAGAGCAGAAAAAAAAAATTCTCTCTGGTTCCCTTTTAAAACCAAACTGTTTCTCTCTGCTAAAAAGCCCTTAGCAGAGAAAAGAAAAATATAATATTCCTACTGGCTTCTGGATTCTGTCTAGATCCCACCCGCTGCTACACCATATCATAACCTTAGTCCCAGATTTGGACCTTAGCGTCCAAAATATGGGGGTTAGCATGAAAACCTCCAAGCTTAGTTACCAGCTTGGACCTGGTACCTGCTGCCACCACCCAAAAAATTAGAGTGTTTTGGGGCACTCTGGTCCCTCTGAAAAACCTTCCCTGGGGACCCCAAGACCCAAATCCCTTGAGTCTCACAACAAAGGGAAATGATCCTTTTTCCCTTTCCCCCTCTCTGTTCCCAGTCCTGGAAACGAAAGTACTTTCCTATTCCCCCAGAGGGAATGCAAAATCAGGCTAGCAAATCCAACACACAGATCTCCCCGATTTCTTCCTCCCACCAATTCCCTGGTGAGTACAGACTCAATTTTCCTGAAGTAAAGAAAAACTCCAACAGGTCTTAAAAGAAAGCTTTATATAAAAA
This sequence comes from Gopherus flavomarginatus, assembly GCF_025201925.1. Classification (NCBI taxonomy): domain Eukaryota; kingdom Metazoa; phylum Chordata; order Testudines; family Testudinidae; genus Gopherus; species Gopherus flavomarginatus. The sequence goes on along the minus strand of NC_066617.1, from coordinate 106,491,253 downwards.
GAAAGAAAAATACAAATGGGCTCTCTGTATTAAGATGATACAATACAGGGTCGATTGCTTAAAAGAATATTGAATAAACAGCCTTATTCAAAAAGAATACAAATCAAAGCACTCCAGCACTTATATTCATGCAAATACCAAAGAAAAGAAACCATATAACTTACTATCTGATCTCTTTGTCCTTACACTTAGAAACAGAAGACTAGAAAGTAGAAACTGCTTCTCCAAAGCTCAGAGAAAGCAGGCAGGCAGACAAAAGACTCAGACACTCAATTCCCTCCACCCAAAGTTGAAAAAATCCGGTTTCCTGATTGGTCCTCTGGTCAGGTGCTTCAGGTGAAAGAGACATTAACCCTTAGCTATCTGTTTATGACAATATTGAATAGTTGATTTGATTAAGTCAATGTAAATATAGAAGAGTCTGTGTTTATGTTAAGGTAATAAATGTTGAGTATATCATCAACATTGCATTCTCTTTTTTGCTTGGCATATAGTATATGACAATATTGCATTACTAATATTAAGATTAATTATCATGGTAGCCCCAGCACTGTGACTAGCTTGGTGTTGGTAGACAAGTATACCTGCAGAGACCCATTAAAGTAAACGGGCCTGTATAAAGGTGCAAGAGCCACTCACAGGAGCTAGATGCAAAACCCGAATCTACATTATTAAACGTAGGATTTAAAAGTTGGCAGTGTGGTTGTGCTGTGCACTGCCCTGCGATGACTGTATTGATGCTGATAGTAGTACTGAATTAAAGTGTATTTGTGTTAAAGAAGGTTGGCTAATGCTTGGTGATTAAAAGAATATATTTTGGCAGGAATGTTCACAGAACAAAGTTTGATAATTTCAAAGGAGCGTAGGGAAGTTAAACACCCAAATTCTATGGGAGTTAGGAGCCGAACTTCCTTAGGCACCTCTGAAATTACCAAACTTTGTTATATTTTTATATATATCATATGCCATACACTTGACAAAATGTATATGAGAACATATCCTTCAGAAGTATGGATGTAAATATTTTGTGAAGTCAGTTATGGTAAAGTTAACTTTATATTTTCCCGTAAAAAAAGCAAATAGGCAGTGATAGAGCTTTATTTCCATTAGACATATGTTTTTCTTCCTCATTCATCAGTTTATGATGTTGGTGGGTATGACTTTAGATGTATCCCCTAAACCAAAAGGCAATGGGATCCCTTGTGTCTAGCAGTGAGTTTCAGCTGGCCTGACCAGCTCAGCGTACCACAACGCACTACTGTTATAATCTGTATCTAAAAGGTGTCATGTAACATGTCACTGGAAAATAACTCACTAATATTTGTGCATGATGTATGTAGGGTCAACTCACAAGGGATTAGGCAGATGAAATTATAACTAAAATGTGTTTAAACCAGTTATATCAGGAGACATTGATTTAAATAGGTTTTTCTCCAGAGTAAGACCAGAGGCCAACACCTCAAACCAGGTGTGGCCAAATTCAGCCAGCTATTGATTTGTATGGGAGATTGCACGAAGAGATCATTTGCATTGTAAAAAATCTCCAGCAGGGAACAGCATGGAATCTATAACAGACAGCATAGTGTCTACATCCAGCAGGGAAAAGGAACTTTATCTGGGGATGCTTTTCAGAAGAATATGTTTCAAAGGACTATAATGAGAGGTGAAACAAGCCCCTAAATTATCCTTCACCTGAGAAAATAAGGAAAACTAGCACCTTGGACTGTGTGTGGAGACTGACTAAAAGCTAGCAAGCCATGGCTGGAAAAGAAAGATGTAAGGAAACTACTTGGAAAAGAAGCCCTTAGCTTGTTAAGTTAGGTTTTTGTCATTAGGAAGTGTATTTTTACTTCTGTTTGTTTATAATCATTTCTATCTTTATCTCTTACACAATTCACTTAAAACCTCTCCTTTTAATTAAATAAACTTGATTTACTTATCTAAACCAATCCAGTGCTTTGATTGAATCGAAGTGATAACTACAGTCAAGATAACAAGCTGTTGTTTCTCTCTCTTTAAAGGAACAGCAAACTTAATATCTTCTGTGACTGTATAGTGACAAGGATAGTGCACTGCAGAGAGACATCAATGAGTTAGCTCAGGGGCTGGGGTTCACTGATTGTTACCTCCAATCAAGGTCTGGGCTGGGAGAGCCCTGAGAGTTTGCTGGCCAGACAGACAAGCTGGTGTAGCAGGGAGCTGTCACACAGCTTAGCTGCAGCAAAGCTCCCACTTGCTGAGGCTGAGAGGGGTAGCACAGTGGGTCACATTAACTGTACCTTAGGTGAAGAGTAGCAGTTTCATCATGAATAGATGCTAATAAGATCCTGCTGGTTAATCAGCAGCATTGCCAAACTCTATCCAGCTGAAAGCCTCCCTCAAGAACTGATCCCAGTTTCCTCAGCCCAAAGTCTTGTATAAAGGAATGTATTTCAGATAGAGCTATCCCAATTATTGGTGCAGAATCCTGCTGCTGCATCAGCTAACTTACCTGAGAGGGTCTTTAAGCAGCTGGTCAAGACAAAATCATTTAAGCCCTAATCCTGCAACTATTTACATACCTTTAACTTTAAGCATACGACTAGCTCCACTGAAGTCAGCAGGACTACCCACATTCTAAGGACATGTTATTTTTTGCACAATCAGGACTAAATTGTAACTTTACAATCTGCCGTGAATAAGGAGGGACATATAGGTGGACTGCCCCAGGTGCAGCGGACCAGAGAATGAATTGTGACTCACTCACCATATCTCTCTTGCTTTCCCACTGCTGGGGGGAGAGGAAGTGAATTATTTCACCCATTCCATGGAGTAGTTTACAACTCCACTGAACTCCCAGCCAACTACTCTGGCCAGAGAATGGTAAGGAGATGGAGCTAGAGCTCCTCCTCATTTCTCTCTGCCCACTTGTTTGCAGGACAAAGTGCAGTAGGAGTCTCCCCTGCTCTACCCCAGAGAGCTGGTTTCACAATCTGAGCAAGGAGGGTTTCCTCCCTTGCACAGCTAAGCAAAGGCTGTGCCAATCTCAATCTGAAATTTTAAAGTGTGATGCAACTTTCAAACAACCATAAAGCAAAGAGTTAATCAAGTGTTTGAGCCCCAAAATAAGCAGGGTTAAACTCACCTCTGCACAAGGGCCTAATGGACTAGTTACACCTAAATCTACTCAGAGTGCTTAAGTGACACAGATTTGGGCTGGCTCTCTGCATAGCAGTGAATTGCACTCTGACAGCATACAGATGTAAATCTCAACATTTCAGAAGAAGAGTATAAAAAATTAACTGATGAAATCATGGCTAGGCAGGTAACAAATTCTAATATGTCCCTTGCATGAGCTAGTGGCTTGTCTAATCCCTAAAATAGTGCATTTCCTACATTGACTCAGAAGTCAACGTCATCAACTCTTCAAGAAAAAAAAATGTTTGACTCTGAACTTGGTGTTTGGCAAACAAATAAAAAAAACTGATTTTAAACTTCTATCTTCAAATATGTTTGGGTCAAATCTTCAGCCCACAGAAAGCAAATAAGCTCTGCAGATTTACACTAGCCAAGCATGTGGCCCATATTTACAGTGTTACATATCTGCAGTGAAATTAAACACTAGAAAACTTGCTTCGGTTTGAGTTTGTAGGTCTTCAGAGAATTTTTGCATGGATTTTTTTTATGTAAGACAAGTCTTTGAAGGCAAGCATGATATTTCCCTTTCCCACCTACCATCACACCTACACACAAAATCTGTATATCTGTGGACAAGTCATTGCATATTTTGCTTTCCATTTTTGAATTTTCAGTTGAGTTGGTTGGGATTGGTCCCAAGTGTATCATACTCAGTTCCTTGATTGGCTGAGGCTACTGCATGAGGTGAGGGCAGTAAGAAGCCAATGATTTTTGAGGAAAAAGCTGTAACTTATGCTGCTCTATGAGCTATAAAAGGAAAACAAAAAACACTGTGCCTGTACAGATTTCTAATTTTTTTATTCAGTATGAGTTAAGAATTGATCAGTTATATTATGACTTTTTCACAGTATTTCCTTTGCATTACTATAGTGTTATGTACCAATTCCTAAAGGCAAAGATCCTTTGATATGCTGTTCTGTTGTGCTTATGGTGTTAGTACAGGCCTAGTATGCCTATTACATGGTTGAGCCCAGATTCCTTGAAATACAAACAACATTAATTTAGACTACTGCCTTGTTTAATTCCCCATGACCATATCTCTTGGGAACAGACTGGATATATTTTCATTTAGAATTAGGCTGACATTTAAATTGAACTGAAATATAACATCCCAAGAAACATAAAATGTGTCTGCCGTTGCACAGATGCCTCCAAGTGATCCTGCACACACTGAAAAGGAGAGGACCATTGACATCAGTTACTGGTTACTAGCTCCTTTAGTGATTCTATTCAAGAAAAAACAATATTTAGGGCCAAATCCACTGATGCTGTGCAGTTGCATTGGTGCGAAGTTAATGGAACACCTTACCAAATTGGAATAAGGGTAATTTATGACCATTTTGAGCAATGGTGAATTGGACCCCTACAGAGGAAGAATTGCCTTCTCCCTTATTTGAGAGTTAATACTCCACACTTTGCTTAATTAGGAGATAATTGCTTTAGCACAGAGGGTTGTTTTTCTCACTGATGTTCACACATATAGATGTTAGCAGTGCTGGGAGTTACACACAGGCTTTGAATAGACTAGCTGTCTGTACACTCAGAAAAATGATAGTGAGTCTCATGAATTCCTAACAAGTGTATTTTAGAGAAACATTCCTCCCTTTTTCTGTATAGAGCAGAAATCATACTGCAGTAAGACAATACACATTCTATAAATGCAACCTTTGAGGGTCCATTTCTGACATGTGGGGCTGGCACTCATGGTAATTGGACAACATTCTCATATATTTAAGGTTTTGCTAGAATAAAATCCTTTCTAATAACCCAGTGGAAACTTTAGACCTTCCTCCACAGCAGAACTTTGGTCAACATTTTATTGTGCTTAGACACAGTAGGGGGCGCTCTTTCTCCCTGGGGTTCATGGAGGCCCTATTTATCTATGAAGTCAGTGGAGGAAAGACTGCCTGGTGGCCAAGACACTGGACCAGGATTAAAAACTCGCCTCTGCCACAGAATCACTGTGTAACCTTTAGAAATCACTTAATTTCTTTTAGACTCATTTTCCCATCTATGAAATGGGAATAATAATACTCCTGGTGACAGGTTTCAGAGGGTTAGCCATGTTAGTGTGTATCAGTAAAAACAATGAGGAGTCCTTGTGGCACCTTAGAGACTAACACATTTATTAGGGTATAAGCTTTCAGGGTATATAACCCACTTCATCAGATGCATGGAGTGGAAAATACAGTAAGCAGGTATAAATATACTCCTGGTGTTTGTCTTGCCTAGCTTGCAAGCTCCTTAGGGCAGGAACTGTGTCTTACTATGCATTTTTACAGCATATAACACACTAGGGATCTGAACATAAATGTGGTGTCTAGGTGCTGCTATAATTAATAAAAACAGTTATACCAGGGATGGATTTGGCCTCTACATTTTTTAAGTTGAAATTTATAATAATTTTCTTATAATAAAAAAAATCAATTAAAGCTCTCTGCAGTTCTCCTTTTCTTCTAAAATTAGGCAAGTAAAAGCAATAACTGAACCAGAAAAGTCATTATGTAAGAACCTACACTCTCATTCATGAAGAACAGTAGGTAGAGGGCACTTAAGCTATGTCTACACTGCCCTGCAGTTTGGACTATGGGGGAGTAAATAGCAATGTGCACCAGCGTGTTGCACTGTAACTCCCCCGTGTGGACACCACATAAATGAACAAAAGGGTTCCTAGTCTGCATTAATGGCATCCTGTTTGAAGCAGACTACATTAAAGCAAACTAGGAACCTTTTAGTTTGCACTTGCAACATCCACACCAGGACATTACACGCAGCACCTTTGTGCACACTGTTGTTTACACCCCAGTAGTCTAAACTGTAAGCAACATAGACAAGCTCTCACTGCCTTCTACTATGGTATAACTGTATTTTTAGTAAGTACCCTGGGAGTACAAATGCTTCCTTACCAGTAGAGCCACATAGCTTCAAAAAGCTGTCTTCCATTGAGAGGACAATTGTTTTCTATAGACATGAGAAACAAATACCCCTGACCTAGGTCACCTTGCCCCAGCAGGCTTTTGCAGCAGCTTCCTCTGTGCAAATACAACAAAGTCTGGCAGCAGTCAATCCTTCGAGCCCACACTGAGCCATCACAGAGTGCACTGCTATTTACCCTTCCTATTAATCTGTCAGTGTTCTAGTTAAACACGTAAAACAATATGGTGTGTGCATATCTTGATTAGTCATTGCTAAGTTACTGAGGGGAAACGTGAATGAGTGAGAAAACAATCCCACAAACTATAATACAACATTGTAGGTATGAAATATTTGAGTACACAGCTGTCAAACTACAGGAAACATCTATGTTTTTAGTAATATGGAAGCAATCATTTGAAATCTATGCATAGGATCCAGGTTGCCTCTTTCAACGTGTGATGGACTAGAATTCATTAAAAGTTGCAGTATATGTTTGCTAAAATGGTATATTTAATCTTGATTTCTTTATAGGTTCCCTGTCCTATGGAAGGGAGAAAATAATTAGGAAATTTGGGCCCCAGTCCTTCAAGGAACTTTTACAGTGGAAAAGTACACGTCAAGTGCATTTAGGTGCCTACGGGGTTAGGCAGCGGCCATGCACGTGATGCATGGATCACAGTAGTGCTGCGCATGGGGACTTGGGTGCCTAACTCTGGACACCTAGACATCTAAGTTGCCTTGTGTTTCTCACCCATAGTATACTTAAAATCATTACATTGTAAGGCAATAAATAAAAATCAATAAGCTACGCAAAAACAAAGTTAATATGTTGAAAGGGAGGCCATCCAGCACTGTTAGCCTGTTGCACTTGGGACTTTGTCTTGGACCCCTGAAAGGTGGGTGGTACTGGGGCAGCTCTGAAGGATATCTGGGATTCATCCCAAAGACAAAACCCAAATATTAATCTCAGTTCATGCTCATGCAAGCAGCAAGAGAAGTGCAAATGGCAGCAGTTATCCGGATCCTATCCAACCAATAACCAAACTGTCACAATCTCAAGGTACCTACAGGTGAAAGATCACTCTATTTGGTAACCACCACTGATCATACTGCATTAGTCTAACCTCAGTGTCACAAAGGCAGAAATGTAACAGCATCATCAAGTGAGAGATGTGATCATAATTTGAGGGTGATATTTTTATGGTGGTAAAAATTTCTGAAAACAGCTGACATACTGTCTTCTAAAGGCAGACCCAAATCAACAGCTATGACTAGATGTCAACCCACACTCTCTCTTTATGTGACTTCATAAAAACTTGCAAGGAAATGCTCTCTATTCCCAATTCCCTTCTGGTTCAACCAATATAATTTAGGATTAACCTTAGCAGTTCTAAACCACGGGATCATGGAGTTTCTCAACACAAATGCCAACATACCTAACATCCACTCAGAGTCTGAAGAGGCAGAAACATACAGTGACTGTGTATTATCTGCATAATAGAAATAACCTAACCTAGGTTTCTCACTAAGTTCTCCCCGGAGTTGTCCACACTGGAGCTTTTGGTTGTGCTGTAACTCAAGTGAATTGATTATCAATTAGTTCAAGGTAATTGACATTACTGTAGACAAACACTTGTAAATGCTAACATAGACACCATGCACAAATATTTGTTACTTGTTATGGTTCATCCTAGGTCTTATCACAGACACAAAGCCTTTTGTAGATAGTCTATAACAACTGTCTTAGTTAACTCAAGTCAATTGGCGGGCAGTCAGCTTGAGTTCCAGCGCAATCAAAAACTTTAGTGTGGACTTACTCTTGTGTTATATCCAAAAACTCAAGAGCCAACTCCAGACCCTTGGTGACAGACTGTTTCAACAGAAAAGAAGGGTGTGGGGAATTCTAGAAAAACAAAATGCAAAAGAGAAAACTTCAGTCAATCATGTTAGGAAGTTCTACCACTAATCCAATTTCCTGCATATAACATATTGACATAGGGTGTATCTTCAAGGTAAAACTCTTAGCAAAATTAGCATTCAGTATTATGGGCCACCTTCTAAGCTGGTGGAATATAGACCCATTGAAATGAATGTAACTATTGTGATTTACCCCAGCTGGTGATCTAACCCTAAATGATGTACTATCTATTAAATAGGGCCCCTTATGCTCATATTTGATATGAAATTCACATTCAAATTTCCTTTAATTCTTTCCTCAGAGCCTGGGGTTGCAGCCAAATGTTTTGAACATTGTCCAGCCTAAGTACTCTGCAGCAACTGTGACAATCAGTAAACACTTATTGAACAGAGACTTTAAGTTACTGAACTAGCAGGATCTATTCTGACTCAATTGCACATTTCGGGCCTGATCCAAAGCCCACAGAAGTCGGTAGATTCTCATGGACTTCAGTGGACTTTGGATCAGGTCCATAGAGAGGATCTATCTGTTTAAGGGTGTAAAAACTCTTCTTTCTCTGACCTTAATGAGCTGACGGCTCTCCTGCTACAGAATCTGTAGAACAGCAGGAATTTTACTCCAGGAACTGATGCCTTGAACTACAACCTTTGAAAAAGACTTAATAGTCCAAGCTAGCCCCCTACTAGGTTAAATTACCACATAAGAGCTTCCATGCTCAATTCTTGTTTCCCCATTGAAATGCTAGTGCTAATGTCCTCAAATTGCTTAAATAAAAGAAAAACAAAAACAAAAAAACCTAACCTATCCTGGAAGAAAAGGACAAAACTTCCCTTATGAAAAAGTATTCAGGTTGTGCAAAGAATGGAGAAAATAAATTTACTATTTTATCTATTAAAAAAATGAGCAACCTGATACTGCTCTAATTTTTCCTTTACCATAGTGGCATCTTCTATGATCTAAACTAAAAGTTTTGTTATTGTTTCAAATAGCCTGTTCTGATTTAATTGTTAGTGGTTGCAATGGCAAGGCATGTGGTAAACAACTGATGATCTTACAATAATAAACCTATGCACAACTTATGTCTGTGATAACAGGCATACATATAAAGATTACATTTTTCCTGGCTGTTTCATCTTCTCCAATCCTATATGGAGGCGGTGTACTTATTTTTTATAATTATTTTTATTATATTAGAGCTGGAAGCTTCAGTTGAGATCAGGACCCCACTGTGCTAGGCACTGTACAAACACATAGTAAGAGACAATACCTGCCCTCAAAGAGCTTATAGTCCAAATAGACAAAACAGAAAAATGATGGGAGGGAAAATGACTTGCCCAAAGTTACACATCAGTTCATTACACATCAGTTCAGTAGCAGACCTAGGATAACGTGGAGTACTTGTGGCACCTTAGAGACTAACAAATTTATTTGAGCATAAGCTTTCATGGGCAAAAAACCGCTTCATCAGATGCATGGAGTAGAAAATACAGTAGGAAGATATACACACAGTACATGAAAAGATGGGAGTTGCCTTACCGAGTGAAGGGTCAGTTCAGAACTGGTAAGGTAACTCCCATCTTTTCATGTACTGTGTATATATATCTTCCTACTGTATTTTCCACTCCATGCACTGGGTTTTAGCCCACAAAAGCTTATGCCCAAATAAATTTGTTAGTACTCCAAAGTACTCTAAGTACTCCTCGTTGTTTTTTCTGATACAGACTAACACAGCTACCACTCTGAAACCTGAGATTAGGATAGGAAGCTTGCTCTTCTGATTCCTAGTCCAGCATCCTAACCAATGTACCACAGTGGTTTTCAGGTGAAGTTTGCACAAATCGACTCCATAAGTGCTTCATGAAGGCACATAAGATCTATAGTATTTAGGCAAAACAAGATAAGCACTACATGTGCACAGACATTAAGCTTACATGCATGCCCACAAGATAATCGAGACAAGATACGGGACAACAGTTCAGATAAGGAAGAGAGTGGGGCAAAGTATGTAGGAAAAATTCCTCGAAGAACAGGATTTTAAAGGAGAGATTGGTCTGGTTTTTAACCTTGAAAATTCAGTTGCCCAGTGAATAAACTAATCTTACTCTTAAACATAAAACACTCTTTTAAACATTTGTTGCAAATATTTACAACAAATCTCAGCTCAGACTTTTCAAAGGGAGTTTTCTCATGCTTTTGCATGAAAATTCATCTCCCAGGCTGTGATATGGGAGGCTTTTGACTATACACATTCCATTGATATCATGTCAAATTCTGAATGTCTGTCTTGGCTCACTGAAGACTTCAGGGTACTTTTTGATCAGTTTAAGAAAACTGAAGTTTAAATATAGATAGCGAAAGGATGGGCAAATCAGAAAAGCACCTTGAAGAAACAAGTGTGGACTGAAAAATGAAGACTCTGAAGATAAAAGGAGGAAAAAGGAAACATTGCAAAGGGGACAGTATGATTTTTTAAAAAAATATTTAAAGAAAGTTTGCTTTACATAGCATTTTGATTTTATGAAATTCTCTGAAAGTGTAGCCAGTTTTGGATGGGAAAATGGCAAAGGCTTCTCCCTAGACCCAACTCCTTTGGATGCTATCAATCACCCTCAGTTTGTTTTTGAAAGGCTAATGAGTTCAAAAAGGAATCTTCCCAGAGCTGATTATTATTCTGAGGTGGGTGAGGGAATACTTACCTCATGACTCGTTCGGTGGCGTTGCTCTGTTGAGTGACCTCTCTCACAAAATGCTTGCCAAGTAGGAAGTCCATGACTGCAGGGACAGACACTTCACCAATGGACAGAGGAAAGGAAAATGTAAACGCTCCTTCTAGTTATATTTTATTATTAACTGGGAGTCGGGATTTTATGTTGTTTTTAATGCAATTGCCTTTCATTTACCTGAGTGCCTAGCTACCATAAGAATCTGAGGTTCAGGAATATGATGTTAAGCACTGTTAGGCCAGATCCTCAGCTGCTGTAAATCAGCCTATCTCCATTGACTTCAGAGCTACACTGGTTTACATCCGCTGAGGATCTGGCGCCATTATCTCTACTCTCCTCTGTATTCTCAAAGTTCTGTTAGAAATGTGCCTCAGAAGGCATGAGAAAGACTCATTGCCTGCAACATCTTCACGCAGTGGCACAGGCTTATTTCCTTTGTCTGTTTTTTTCCTGCCCCAACCTTCACATTCCTTAAATGTTGGTATTTGTATTAAATACCATTTCTGAGGCTTTATTAGACTCCATAGCCTCTGACAAGTTAAAGGAAAACTATTGTGTCCACTTGGTACATGGAGTGTAACTTGAAAACAATAGCTCTGCTCCTTTATTTATTTATTTAGTCCTTTGCAACCCCCTCTTAGTAAACCCCAGGTGTTTGTGGGCATAATGCTCCCAATGCAGCAGAAAAGAGTTTATTGTGAGGAGTCTTTTCTTTGCCACTTGTCCTAAACCTGTTCTCCAAGTGCTACATGCGTTCTACCGATCACCATAAAAATCAAGAAACAAGAAGTCCTCTGTAAGCCTGCCCAGCAGTGCCACTATGACATTAGTTGTGACAGCTCTGTGACCCTGTATTGTCTGGGCTTCATTCACAAGCCTTTTTTCTTTTTGCTCTCTGTCTGTCTGTCTCTCCTTTTTGCGGAGGGGGAGGAGTGGGCAAGTGAAAAAAAAAAGAGTCTTTATAGGCATTTCTATTTACTGTAAAAAAAAAAAGTGGGCAAAGGGAAGAGTTCGGGTTTTTTTAAACTACAGAGCAACCACATTAGAAAACACTGGATGGAGTTACTGTAGTTGTGGTTTCAAAAACCATCTGCAAACAAGTACAGATACCGTAGCAAACGGTGCCCTTAGGAATTCTTTCTTTTTAAGTTCCCTCTTGCTATTATAAGCCCAAGTTTGGCAATGAATTTATGTGACAGCTATGAAGGTAGTATTAAAATTGTGAATAGTGGCTAACAGTTTTCATGCCTCAGTGCTAGCATCTTCACAATTTGCTAGACATCAGTGAATGCTAGACTGGGGTTGATGAATGAGATGGGAGGCGGGTGCAGACTGAAAGGCCCTGGTTCTCGTTCTTATTATCAGCGTATGTTGTGGGGAGGGCTGTGGAAGGGAAGAGACGTGACCTGTGGGGCCCTTTCTTTCTTTCTTCCTTTCTCATGATTCTATGAGTGTGTGTTTGAGAAGGGGTGAGAATGAATGGAGGGGGACAGCCCAGGGGTTCCCTTTTTGTCACCTTGTGTTTTGAAGGTAAGGGGAGTGCAAATGGGAGGGAAGCAATGGGGGTGCAGACTGAAGGGCCATGGATTTCTCTCTCATTTAACATCAAGTCTGAGGAAAGTGGATGTGTGTGTGTGTGGGGGGGGGGGTGTTACAGACTCTGGGCCCTTTCTAATGCCTGTGTGAGAGAGAGATGAGAGTGAGGTGTGAATGCAAGTGGACAGCTGAGAGGGAGGCAGGCTGTGGAACACTCGCTCTCTCCTGCGTATATAGCTGTGTTTCACAGGCTTTGGAAGAGCTAATTTTGAGGCCCCTCAGTCTCTTTCTCCCATTTCTTTTCAGCTGATAAATGGGGGTGAGGATGCAGGGTGTGTGTAGATGAGGGTGAAGGGCTTTAGAAAGGGGAACAGGCTGTGGGGTTCGGGTATGTCAGTTTGTACTGAAACAGGGGGAGAGGGAAGTTGAGAAGGGGGTGTGTGTGCCTAGGGGGAAGAGAAGCCTGGGGTTTCTGAATAGCATGAAAAAGGAGGAAAACAGACTGTCTTCTATTTTTTGTGTGTGTGATTGTTGGGTCAGGTTGTGGATAGGCAGGAGCAGCTGAAGGGATGACAGAATACAGGGCCCTCCTTTTCTCCTCTGCACTTGTGCTGAATTTGAGGGAGAGGGGGTTGAAGAGGAGGAGGATGTGGTTAGAGGAGTGGGGGGGGTGAGTTGGCTGAAGTGGCAGTGTTGGGGGTTAAGGATGGGCATGCAACTGTAGAGGAAAGACAGTGTGCAGCTCCCTTTCTTCCTCCTTTTTGTGAAGGGTCTTTCGGGGGAGGGGGGGGAGTGGAGACAAGTAAGAGTGTTTGAGCTCTCTACCTCCCCTGCATCATTAACTACTCTTGGGGTGGGTGGGAGGAGGAGAAGCCATAGTGCGAAGTGTTTGAGAGTGGCGTAGGGAAGCAAGTTAGTAGTGGAAAAGACTCAAGACTAAAGTTGAAGCCAAAGAAGAGAAAAGGAGCAATATGATCAATATGGTTTCATTGTTGGGCCTCGCTTACCTCCACGGGAGACCATCTGCTCCCTGTCAATGCATCACCTGCTTGTCTGGCCCGTTGGCTGGGCAACCAGTGGGCGGAGGGATTAAGGAGACGAGTGAGTTTGTGCTGCAGAAGGAGGCTTGTTTTGTTCCCTCATGCTGATCTGGAAGGTGGGGGGAGGTGGCTGGGATGAATATGGGGAAAAGGGGCTGGACTAGATGGGAAGCAAGCTACTCACTTTTTGGGATGCTTAGAAACTGAAGGAAGCAAAAATTGCTACTTAGAACTGAGGCAGGGATGCTGCTGTTGCTCACATTTCTCAGAGATGCTGCAAGTAAGCCCACCCTCCCTTTCCCTCAACCTCTGCTGAAGGACAGACTGGCTCTCCAGCACCAGGGACAACATCAACCTGTTGCAGTAACTAAAATAGGCAAAGAAATTTGTTTCAGATTGCAGAGGTTTCAGAATCCTTTTTCTGCCTCCTTGGAGTATTTATATAGCACGAGGGCTCTCAAACTTACGGTAATTGCACCATGCCCCCCATCTGACAACAAAAATTACTACATGGCCTTGTGGGGGGATGGGGCTGAGCCTGCCCAAGCCCCACTGCCCCAGGCAGGGGGGCCGAAACCAAAGGCTTCAGTCCCAGGCGAGGGGTCTGTAACTTGTGCTCCACCACCCAGGGATGATGCCCTCAGGCTTTGGCTTCAGCCCCAGGCGGTGGGTTTCAGGCTTTAGCTTTGGTGCCAGGCCCTAGCAAGTCTAATGCCAGCCCTGGGGACCCCATTAAAATTGGGTCACAACCCACTTTGGGGTCCCAACTCACAGTTTGAGAACTGCTGATTATCACTATAAAAATCACTCCTGATGGATATAGGCAGAGTGCAGGCCTGGGCTATGCCTGGCCTTGACTAAGACACGCATTTCTAACTACAATATACTGCTTTATTTCTCCAGTCTGTACTGACTGTTTGGTACAGAGGACAGACCATGATGGTGGAAGGATGTGCACAGCACCACTTCTCATCTCATAGGTCATTGCTCAATCTGCAACTAAAGTTATACAGAAGAGAATGGCAATAAAATTTGATGCCATCATCTCACAACTACTTAATTGAAAAAAAATTTCCAGGTTTTACAAGGGACTTTTCAAACTGCAACGAATCAAAAGGAAGGGTTAAAAATGGAAATTGAGGCTTAAAACAGTGTAGTTTGGCCTTGTAAAGAAGCACTTTATTATCCAGAAAGTTGGAAATATTATTGGAAAAGCAGAAGTCGTCAGGTGTTACACACCAGTGAAAGCCCCGAGGGTGATCAGTCTACAAATGGATCCAAAATTACTGAACGTTTATTGTAAATAAAATTTGATCCATTTTACAGATGGTTAAGAGTACAACATATTAAATCTCAGACCCATCAATGCTAGGGTATTCAAGACACCACTGAGAAATTACTATGTGCTAATTCTGGGGAAGTAAAATCATAAAAATGTAGGTCTGAAAGTCCCTCCCCTCACATTGTGGCAGGACTAAATATACCTAGACCATCCCTGACAAAGTGTTTGTCCAACCTATTCTTTAAAATCTCCAGAGATGGAAATTACACATCTTCCTTCCAGTGGTTAACAATCCATACAGTTGGAAAGTTTTTCCTAGTATCTAACCCAGGGATTGGCAACCTTCGGCACGAGGCCCATCAGGGTAATCCGCTGCCAGTCAGTGAGACATTTTGTTTACATTGACCGTCTGAAGGTACGGCCCCTTGCAGCTCCCAGTGGCTGCGGTTCGCTGTTCCCAGCCAATGGGAGCTGCAGGAAGCAGCAGCCAGCACATCCCTGTGGCCCATGGCTTCCTGCAGCTCCCATTGGCCGGGAACGGCAAACTGCGGCCACTGGGAGCTGCAGAGGGCAGTGCCTGCAGACAGTCAATGTAAGCAAAATGTCTCGCAGCCCGCCAGCAGATTACCCTGATGGGCCGCAAGCTGAAGGTTGCCGACCCCTGATCTAACCTAAACCTCCCTTGCTGTGGATAAAGCCCATTATTTCTAGTCCTACCTTCAGTGGAGAGAGAGAACAATTGATCAGCACCCTTTTTATAATGGTCTTTTAATATATTTGAAGACTTATCAGGACCTCTCCCAGTCATTTTTTCTCAAACCTAAACATGCCCAGTTTTTTTTAACCTTTCCTCATAGGTCTGATTTTCTAAATCTTTCATCATTTTTGTTGCTCTGCACTGGGCTTCCTCCACTTTATCCACATTTCCCCTAAAGTGTGATACCCAGAATTGGACACAGTACTACAGCTGAGGTTTCACCAGTGCTGAGTAGAGCAGGGCAATTACCTCTCCTGTCTTACATATGACACTTAGCCCTGGTCTACAGTGCAGGGTTAGGTCAAATTTAGCCACAATTTAAAAATGACTGTGTCCACACAACCAACCCCATTCCGTCGACCTAAAGGGCTCTTAAAATGGACTTCTGTACTCCTCCCTGACGAGGGGCGTAGTGCTAAAATCGACCCTGCTGGGTCGAATTTGGGGCAGTGTGAATGCAAATCAATGGTATTGACCTCTGGGAGCTATCCCAGAGTGCTCCATTGTGATCACTCTGGACAGCACTTTGAACTCCAATGCACTAGCCAGGTACACAGGAAAAGCCCCAAGAACTTTTGAATTTCATTTCCTGTTTGGTCAGCATGGTGAACTCAGCAGCACAGGTGACCATGCAGTGTCCCCAGAATCATAGAGCGTTGAATGTTTCTACACTCCCACTATCATCTCTGTCCCTGAGGTTATCGCAGATTAGAAGGCAAAAAAAACGCACTCACAATGACATGTTTTCCAAGCTCATGGAGTCCTCCCACAGAGATAGGGCATAGTTAAATGCATGGAGGCATTCAGTGGCAGAGTCCAGGAAAGAATTAAGTGAGCACAAAAAGCAGAGGCAGGACATGATGCTGAGACTACTGGGAGAGCAAACGGACATGATGAAGCATCTATCAGGGGAGCAAACGGACATGATGAAGCGTCCCTTGGAGCTGCAGGAAAGCCAAAAAGAGCACAGACCCTTGCTGCATCCACTATATAACTGCATACCCTCCTTCCCACATTCCATAGCACCCTCACCCAGATGTCCAAGAACGCGACGGGGCAGGGAGGTTCCAGGCACCCAGCCACTCCACTCCAGAGGATGGCCAAGCAACAGAAGGTTGTCAATCAAACAGTTTGATTTTTAGTGTGGCTACAATAAACAATGTGGCCTTGTCCTTCTCTCCTCCCCCACCCTACCTGGGCTACCTTGTCTGTTATCTCATTTTTTTTAATTAATAAAGAAAGAATGCATGGTTTCAAAACAATGATTATTTTATTTCAAAGGGGGGAGGGTGGCTGGCTTACAGGGAATTTAAATCAACAAAGGGGGTGGATTTGCATCAAGGAGAAACACACACAACTGTCACACCGAAGCCTGGCCAGTCATGAAACTGGTTTTCAAAGCCTCTTTGATGTGCAGCACACCTTGCTGTGCTCTTCTAATTGCCCTGGTGTCTGGCTGCTCAAAATCGGACGCCAGGCAATTTGCCTCAACCTCCTACCCCATCATAAATGTCTCCCCCTTACTCTCATAGATATTATGGAGCACACAGCAAGCAGCAATAACAATGCAATTGTTGGTTGCGCTGAGGTCTGACCAACAGTGCCAGTGCATTTTTAAATGTCCGAAGGCACGTTCTCCCACCATTCTGCACTTCTCAGTCTATAGTTGAACTGCTCCTTACAACTGTCCAGGCTTCATGAGTCATGGGAGCAAGGGGTAGGCTGAAGTAGATGCGACCGTGCGGTGCTGCCATCTGGGAGAGCAGTCTGAGGCAGAAGCCTCCAGCTCGCAACAGCAGCAATGACAGTGAGCTGAGCGGGCTCCATGCTTGCAGTGCTATGGTGTCTGCACGGGTAACCCAGGAAAAAAGGTGTGAAACAACTGTCTGTCACTGATTTCACAGAGAGAGGGGCAACTGACGACATGTAGCTGAAACCACCCGTGACAATGTTTTTGCCCCATCAGGCACTGGGAGCTTAACCCAGAATTCCAATGGGCAGCAGAGGCAGTGGGAACTGTGGGATAGCTACCCTCAGTGCAACGCTCTGTAAGTCGATGCTAGCCACGGTAGTGAGGACACACTCCACCGACTTAATGCGCTTAGTGTGGACGTAAGCAAACAACTGTATAAAATCAATTTCTAAAAATTGACTTCTATAAAATTGACCTAATTTCGTAGTGTAGACATACCCTTATATTAATACAGCCCAGAATTATAGCCTTTTTTGCAACTGCATCACATTGTCGGCTCATATTCAATTTGTCATCCACTATAAGCCATAGATCTTTTTTCAGCAGTACTGCCACTGGCCAGTTATTCCCCATTTTGTAGTGGTGCATTTGATTTTTCCTTCCTAAATGTAGTACTTTGCACTTATCTTTATTGAATTTCATTTTATTGAATTCAGACCAATTCTCTAATTTGTCAATGGTGTTTGGAATTCTAATCCTGTCTTCCAAAGTGCTTGAAATCCCTCCCAGCATGATATCATTTGCAAATTTTAGAAGTACACCTTTACCCCGATATAACGTGACCTGATATATCACAAATTCGGATATAACACGGTAAAGCAGTGCTCCGAGGGGGCAGGGCTGCATGCTCCGGAGGATCAAAGCAAGTTCAATATAAAGCAGTTTCACCTATAACGCGGTAAGATTTTTTGGCTCCTGAGTACAGCATTATATCGGGGTAGAGGTGTATACTCTCTATTCCATCAACCAACTCTTTAATGAAATTATTCAATAGTACTGGACCCAGGACTGCTCCCTGAAGGACTCATTGGATAACTACTCTTTGAATATGGTCTTTCAACTAGTTGTGCACCAACCTTATAGTAATTTCACCAAGACCACTTTTTCCTAGTTTACTTATGAGACTGTCATGTGGAACTGTGTCAAAAGCCTTACTAAAAAAATCAGGGTATAGCATGTCTGCTGTTTCCCCCACATCTACTAGGCCAATAATCCTGTCAAAAAAGGAAACTAGATTGGTTTGGTATGATTTGTTTTTGACAAATCCATACTGACTATTCCCTTTAATCCTCTAGGTGCCTACAAGCTGATTGTTTAATAATTTGTACCAGTATCTTTCCAAGTATCAAAGCTAGGCTGACCGATCTATAATTCCCTGGATCCTCTTTCTTCCCCCTTTTTTTAAAAATAAGCAGTATGCTGGCCCTCTCCATTTCTGTGGGATTTCTTCCATCCTCATGAATTCTTGAAGAAGCCAGTTCCTTCAGCATCTTAGGATGAATTTCATCAGGCACTGCGGACTTGAATATATCTAATTTACCTAAATATTCTTTAGCTTTTTCTGTTTTTGCATATGTAGACATCCTCTCTTTATGGGCTCTTCCTCTGCACTCCCACAGAGCAGAGTCAATAAAACTAATGCACTGAACATAGTGGAGCTGTGAAAAATGTTTGCAATGAAACACCAAAATTTGTCTTTTGAGGCATTTGATTACAAACTCAAAATTCAAGACAGAGACTTCCAAAGTAATGCTAAGTGTCACAGATCTTTCAAATGAACATGGACTGATTTAGTGCATTGCATCTAAATCAGAAACCAGGAATTTTGCAAAACAAATTAGTACAAAATGGTGCTTTTGACTGCGTTTCCCTTTAGATTTCAGACCTTTTCAATCTCAGTGTAAACCTTGGAGACAGGGGAGAGGGATATACAAGCACAGGTAGAGTGAAGCCAAAGAAAAGTTTCACACAACCCCTGTAAAGTGAAACCACAGAGCTTTCCACACCTCTAATGGATTTCAGAGATCATATATACACACAGGCAAACCTGTTTGTACATAAATCATTTCAAACAATGTTTCTCAAAAGAGAAATTGTCAACTATAGCAATTGCAAATAATTTATTACTGTGAGTTTTCATGCTACATAAGGATGAAATCAACAGGCTATGTACGTAGCTAGAGTTTTACAATGAATCCTATCAAGAAGAATCAGTGTAGTCTAGAGATATGAGCACAGAACTGGGATTCAGAAAGTCCTGGTCACAGTTCTGATGTGAACTCCCTTCTCTGGCGTTCAGAAGGTCACACTTCACCTCTCTGCCTCTGTTTTTCCCGTAAGTAGAATGAGGATACTATATAGTTTACAGTAAGGAGCATGATGAGGATTCATTAGTTAATGTATGTAAAGTTTTGAACGTGCAAAGTTAATGTTATTAATGTTATCAGGCCCCAACCCAGGACCATATAAACAGCAACCCCATATTGCTTCCTCCAGTTCACTGCTGCTGTTCTCTGGGTCTTTTCCCACATAACCCCCTTCTCTTCACCCTTACCTCAGGACTTAAGTTCTCAGACCCTCTGTGATGGGTTCACCCCAGGGTGCCACCTGGAACTGAGGTACCACTGAGCCCTCTGACCCACCAGCCTGGGTTCCCTCTCTCACTGTACTGCTGTGACAAGCTGCATACTCGCTCCCAGTCCTACACTTCCACCAGCATTCACACAGGTAGGGACACATCCAGCTGCAACTACATGCAGGCTCTCTGACCAGCCACTGCATGAAGCAACAGTAGAAAGTCTACAGCAAAAGTAACTCTCAGGTCCCCAGGCATGCACCCCCTCTGGAGCATACGCCCAAAATTATACTGCCTTGCACTGCACAGGGATTTGTACAGTGTAAGCTCATAGAGTTCACCCCCCTCGATGTGGAGAGAAATACGCAAGTCTTTGCCCCTTGAATTACGATTTCCCATGAATTTCACTCAAGCTCACTGTTTCAGATAAAGCAAAAACAAGTTTATTAACTACATATGATAGATTTTAAGTAATTATAAGTGACAGCAAACAGACAGAAGCAGATTACCTAGCAAACAAACAAATACTCAAACTAAGCCTAAGATACTAGAAAGACAGGATATGAATTAGCAAATTCTCACCCTGAGAGATGGTACAAGCAAGCTGCAGATTCTTAAGGGACAAGCTGCACTTGCTTTACAGCTTGAAATCCCCAGGTCTTTCATACACATGCTAGAAATCCTTTTAGCCTGGGCTCAGCACTTCCCCCAGTTCAGTCTTTGTTCCTCGGGTGTTTCCAGGAATCTTCTTGTGTGAGGAGTGAAAAACCACTGATGATGTCACTCCCTGCCTTACATAGCTTTAGCATATGGCGGGAACCCTTTGTCTCAAACATTAGTTTGTGGAAAAATACTGACATCCCAAGATGGAGTTCAGAGTCATGTGGTCTGGTTATATGCCCTTGCCTACCTTGCTGAGTCATGGCAGCCATTACTTACAGGCTTTCTGGAACATTCACAGCAAGGTTGAGTTCTTCCAGGGTCCATTGTCTTTGCTGATGTGCTATCAGCACTGTCTGGCTTCTTCGCTGTTGTACCTGAAAGACTGGCTGTGTGTGTTTTCCAGAGTAAGCCGATTTGATAGACAGATCCCTAGTCAATGTTAATAATTTCAGATACAAAAATGATACATACATACAAATAGGATAATCATATTCCACAAACCATAACTTTTCCAATGATACCTCACATGACTTATCTTGTACAAAATGCATCATAATTATGCCATGATCATATCAGAATAATATTTACAGTAAAAATTGTGTTATCTGGCATTTTACCAACTGGAAAGCTCTAGAAACTGGGTTTATGGTGCCAGATCTGGGCGGTGCTCACCTTGAGTGGCTCCCTGCAAGAGGCAACATGTCCCTTGGCTCCTAGGCAGAGGAACAGCAACAGGGGCTTCATGCGCGGCCCCCACCCCACCCTGAGCGCTGGCTCCGCAGCTTCCATTGGCCAGGAACTGTGGCCCGTGGGAGCAGTTCTTGCAGGCAGGGGCAGCGCACAGAGCAGCCTGGCCGCACCTCCACCTAGGAGCCGAGGGACATGTTGCCACTTGCAGAGAGCCACCCGAGGTGAGCACTGCCCAGATCCTGCACCCCAAACCCCTTCCATGTCCCACCCCCTGCCCAGAACCCCCTCTCACACCCAAACTCCCTCCCTCCATTGGTAAATATAACTCTTAATTAACCAGAATTTGACTAACTGGCACCCCTAATCCCCATTCTCCCAATATGCTGAATAACAAAGCTTTCACTGTAGCATGACAAATATGAGGTGCAGTATCACACCTTTTTCCTCCTCACTGAATGCAAATGCCCCCAGAACCCATCTTGTTCTCACTCAAGTTCCAATGATCAATAAGAAACACCCTGTCTTACACCTCTGGTCCCAACCAGGAACTGACTAGCTCACATCCTGCAGCTCCTTTTATCTGAGCCTTCTAGGTTTCGATTGGTTGTTTCTATGCAGCCTTTCTAGGGAGGCTTGGAGGACCCACTTCCTTTCCTGGGGTGGGGCATGGTAGGCCCACGGGGCCTTCAGCAGGGGGGCCTCAAAAGGCTAGGTATACCCCATTACACCATCCCACTGAATTTATGGTGTGGCCTAGGATTCCCTCTCATTAATTTGTTAATTTGGGACTAAGAGAAGGAATATTAATTTTAATTTGAATATTAAGTTCAAATGGCAATAAGATATAACCCCCACACACACCATAAACTCTGAGTTTTATGTCTTTCTTTGCAAAACTACTTATGCTTGTCAAGTAGATAGCATAGCTTCTTGGTATGTAAGAACAATCTATATTTACTAAAGCAGTGGCAGCTTATTCTGTGAATCAAGCAATGAGTGTGCAAAGGAGAGATGACATCAAATTCTTTTAAATATGAAAATCTGTCAGCACCACTAAATAAAAATATTGGGCCCCAGTGTAATGATGGGGGGAAATGACTTTCAAACACATTTAGGAGGATAATTAAGAGATAATGAATGTGGAGATGTGCTCTGTATTCCATTCCAGCACATTGGAGGTGAGCCTGGGCATGAGGCGAAGCTCAGTCCCCGAAATGCTCCTGCCATGCATCAGTGAAATACAAAGCATTGCTTCAAGTTGATTATGGCCCCTTTTTAAGAGGTTGTCAAAACATGTAAACTGCCAGTCAGAGATATAATTTTAATAAAACTCCCTATTTTCATGTATAAAAGCTACATGCTTTAATACAAATTTTTCATGTGAGCAAGACAGCATGTAATCAATGCAGCAGTGTTCACAGAAAGCAGTAGTTCATCATGAGGAAGCAAACCGGGCATTTATTTAGATATGCTAAATGTTCTCTATGCACTGTGTTGCATGACAATGAGTTGATTTATTGTGAACTAATGAATACACTGTGTTTGCAACCTGAGTAACATCAAACTTCATAATTTAAACCAGTTTCTAAAGTGTTTAAGATGAAGCAGCTTACCCATACCCTTGTATTTGAGAGTAGTCAACTCCAAATAATTGTTTAAAAAAAATATTTGGGCTGGTCTACCCAGTGCAGCAATGCACACTGGGGGATGTAAATTGAGAATGCCATAAAGTGTTGTGCACTAACAGCCCTGGGTAGGTCGTACTGATTCACTCTAAAAGGCACCTCATGTGCATTGATGTAGTCTCATTTGAAACAGCACTAAATACAGATCATTTAATTTAGGGAATGGCACTACAAATGACAAAATTAAAAACTTTAACATAAGATAATTAGTTAAGCAAACAGGGCATTACAATATGACCATACACTGCATTTATAGTCTCATTCTACGATGAAATGATGCATTTTGGGATGATCAGTCCCCAGTCTCTAATAGTATTTCAATGGTGGATGGGTTCAACTAATCTAAAAATTAGCAAACTATCCTTTTTATAATCAGTTATAATAACATCCCTTAATTAATTAGCATTAAATTCACCTTTTTCACCATGATTAAATATTTTCTGATTTCTTATTGGCTATTTAACATTAAGCTCATCTTTAATTAACATCTGTGAAAATTACATACCAGTTAGGACCAACACGTTTGCAACATGACCTGGGGTTATGCTCAAACTTATCTTCAGTGTGCCTCTGAATGATCTCATTTCACTTTACTCATATTTTACCAGGCCTCACTCAACTATTGTCAAGTCTATTTTTAGGAAATAGATTTTTGGACCTAGTTACATTTCTATAAACTTGAGAATCTCTATAGGCTCCAGTATCAGCAGGGGGTGAGTATAAATGCAGGTGAGCACCTACATGATGTTGTGATTGGAGCTCTAAGTTACTACAGCTGGTCCCAGGGAGGTGAATGAATCACAAAATCATAGAATATCAGGGTTGGAAGAGACCTCAGGAGGTAATTTAATCCAACTCCCTGCTCAAAGCAGGACCAACCCCAATTAAATCATCCCAACCAGGGATGGAATGGAATGGAATGCCATGTGAGGGAATCCATGAGACCTGATGCAAGTCCATTGAACTCAGTGGAAACATTGCCATTAACTTAAATTATTTTTGAATCAAGTTCTTCAGAAGGCAGGAAAAAAAGTTCTTGAAAGTTGTTTTAATGGCCTACTACATACAGAAGCCATCCAGCCAATAAAGGAATACAGTTTCTTTCACAAACCAACATTACAATGAGTTTTACATTTGAACCATATTTTCTACTTATGATGTATGTTTTATTAATCAGCTTCTAAATGTTTAAATAGACCAATGCTACCTTGCCTTTACAGACAATGACTATGGCTTTCATATGTGTGCACTCCTGCATCGAATTATTGCAAGCCCAACAAAAGTGCCATTGCTCATTTTGAAAAGTAGTGCCTGCTGCCAATCGAGTTTTAGCTTTAACTTTTTAATCTTCTAATAAGCCCTATTCAGACAGAGCTTCTCCACCATACCAGCATAGATCTTTGGGAAAAAATACAGGAGACTTCCCAGAAAAACAACCACATACCTTAAAAAAATATCATTCCTCAAAAGTGCATCTTCTGCAAATTCACTTCAATTACTTTGCACTGCAGAATTGGTCTTTCAACCCAGCTTAGGCAGGGTTGAAGATTTAACAGAATCCTTGCCTCCTCCATTATCATCTTTCCTCCCCACTTTTACTCTAATTTTTTACATTGCTTTTCTCTACAGTTCTTTGTTCTCTGTCTCTTGGTCTGTTCATTCAATGACCTTCCTGGGTGTCCCCCACCCCATTGTGCAGGTGAGCTGGAGGCACTCTCACCTGTTTGATTTTTGTGTGCTACGGGAGAGCTTTGAAGCCTCATAGTAAAATAAAAAGGCAGCAGGAAGGTAACCCCCTTCATTTAAAAGTAGCTTCTTACAAAGTAGCACTGCATAATAGCAAGACAAAAAAATATATGGTCATGTTTTTCTATGTGTCCTCTTTTGTTCATAAAGCCAGAAATATACTCCCTTGCTCCAGCTCACTACAAGCAACATCAAAATCAAAGGCCAAAACAAAACTAGCAATAACCATTTCTGTACGGTGTATTTTCGAATGAAAGCCAGCTCCATGTCAGCAGTACTGGACTACTCAATCTTTGTTTATTTAAATGTATAATTTGCTAAGTACATTTGGCTTTCTTTTTGGTGTTCTCTGCCACAACGCTTTGGGCAATTTCCTGTCAGGGTGCCTCATGATTAATAACTCTTAACACGCAGGGCTAATGTGAGTAACATACTTGACTCATCAGCTGATAGAAATGTTTTCAAACATGGCAGCAGAAAAACTGTTTTGCACTGTCATAGATTATTAGATGGCTAGGAAACGCAAAACAAATATTTAAAGAACAGTCAAGTAGGCACTGATGGATAGGGGACCAGCTCTTGCACTCCTTCCTCTGCCAACTAGATCAGGAGGAAGAAGAATCCATTACAAATGTTTCCTTAATGAATGTTGATCAGGGAACTGCTAGACAAATCAATAGACCCTGTCCAGGGGCGACTCCAGACCCCACACGCCAAGCGCGTCCTTGGGGCGGCGTGCCACAGGGGGTGCTCTGCCAGTCGCTGGGAGGGCAGCAGGCGGCTCCGGTGGCACGCCTATGGGAGGTCCACCGGAGTCGCGGGACCAGCGACCAGCAGAGCGCCTCCCGCGGCATGCTGCCCTGCTTGGGGCAGCGAAATGTCTAGAGCCACCCCTGATTAACATTCTTAATCCTGTCACAAAAAAACAATTCTCTTAGTATAGGAAGATCAGCTTATTACATGATAATCAGAGCTGTGTCACTTGTGCTCTGTCCATCTGCTTGTCATGATAGTTTGTTGTTGTCTCTCATTTTAACTTTAGGTAGTGGACAGTTTGGGGGAGGGAACAATCTTTTCGTATGTACAGTGCCTAGCACAAAGGGGCCCCGATCCATGATTGCAGTCTGTCAGCACTATCGTAACACAAATTATCAACAAACTGAAGCCTAACAATTCAGACTTAGTGATACAGATTTTATGTACCTTGAGCTTCAACGAGAACTGTATCTGTCTTCCAAGTGCGCATTGAACCTGCAGTGTCAACGTAAAACTTGTCTATTGAAACTTTATAGACAATGTATTGAATGTTGGGTA
This sequence comes from Gopherus flavomarginatus, assembly GCF_025201925.1. Taxonomy (NCBI): domain Eukaryota; kingdom Metazoa; phylum Chordata; order Testudines; family Testudinidae; genus Gopherus; species Gopherus flavomarginatus. Next base: position 106,465,478 of record NC_066617.1, on the reverse strand, counting down.
GCACAGACAGGAAACCTACTTCCATCATCATTCAATATTAGTTTCATACTAATGGACTTTGGGCCCCAAGCCTGCTCCCAAGTCCATTAAAGTTTTGCTATTGGACTTCAATTAAAGTTTTGCCATTGGACTTCAGTAGAACCTAGATTAGGCCCTGGGACATTTAATTAACATAAATGATTATGTGATAAGGAATGACATTTGTCTGCCTGATGTTTGTCTTTGTAAATGAGGCTTTCCTCCCCAGACATGCTAGTGTTCTTACTCAAAGATGTTACTGATATGTGTATGTGTGTTTTGTTTGATTTTGCTTGGTTTATAGCTACAAGCCAATTCATACTTGCCAAATCATTCTTAATTCCCTTTTGTGCCAATAATGGTATGACTCAGTACTAATAATGCATCAGGATAAGTAAATCAATACAAATTTATTGAATATATTGATTTCCAGTTTAAGGCAAGATAATAAAGGACCAATTCTGCAGTCACTTGTTTCCATTCAATTCCAGCAAACCCAGTGGGGTTGCATGGTTGTAAATGAGGGCAGAATTTTGGCCTAAATTATCAAAGGCCAGAGCACTTAAGAAATGAATTGCACATATTCATTTAAATTAAGCTAGCACAATGAATTTTGTAACACAACTAACAAGTAGTTCCCCCAACTAAGCATATATTCGGATGACCATTAATTATAGCTAATTTTGTTTTTTAAATTAGATGGATATATATCACTCCATATGAAGAACACACACCTCTACCCCGATATAACGTGACCCGATATGACACAAATTTGGATATAACGTGGTAAAGCAGCGCTCCAGAGGGGCATGGCTGCGCACTCCCGTGGATCAAAGTAAGTTTGATATAACGCGGTTTCACCTACAACAAGGTAAAAAATTTTGGCTCCCGAGGACAGCGTTATATCGGGATAGAGTTGTAATTAAATTTTCAAAGTTGAACCAGGTCAAACTTATTTGAAAAGTGCTGTACTTCCAACTATCGTGGCTAATAAAATCTATGGCCAATGCTAGTTACTAGAACCTTATTTATAAAAATGCCACTCACCAAACAAGCTTTGCCAATGGTCAAGAATCCTGATGTGACACATTATTAGACTTTTCCTCTATGTTTCATCCTTCTAACAATAACTTAATTTTGTGTAATGTATATCATGTATGTGATAAGTATTTAACAATGAAAAGTGTACATAATACATATTTAAGAAAATTGCATTATTTAACAATTTCCATCATACATTCTCACTCAAAGTATACAGACTTTTAAAAATGCTGACTATAATAGGTGAGATTGGAATCAGGCCCACTTACACTTGGAGTAAGTCAGGAGTAAAACTGAAGCCAGTGGGGTTATACTGATGTCAAGCCAGTTTGCATAAGCCCATGTGCTTTTCTTTCTCTACTTTTTTGCCTTTATAGACACTGATACTATTTACATTTCCCTCATCTTGGATGATGAAATTAAACCAGAGAGAAAAGGTGGATGAGGTAATAGCCTTTTCTGAACCAACTTCTGTTGGTGAAAGAATCAATTTTTTAAGCTACAGAGAGCTCTTCTTCAGACCTGAAGAAGCTTGTCTCTTTCACAAACAGAAGCTGGTCCAATAAAAGATATTATCTCCCCCACTTTGACTAATATCCTGGGACCAACATGGCTATAACAACGCTAATGGATGCCACAGGGGTAGCTTAAAATTGAAGCAAAATCATTTACATTGAAATTAAATGGTTCCATCCCTGTGGTAAATCAGCTGAGTTCTAAACTGTTTCCTGCCCTGGCATCTCCCATGCCATCTCTACTAATAGTAAAATGGATTATTAGAACTGTTGCCTGTAGCTTTTGCTGTAGATTTCAAACTTCCCAACACCACCATAAAAATTCCTCCACCAGTTCTTCATTCATTGCATGGTAGGTTTACAGGGCTTCTCCAGTTAGTAGTGGCATCAGGGACAGAGTTTATTCAGCCTGTGGACAGCTGCACAGTATAGTCACCATCTCCAAAAGAGAGTTATGGGCAATGAACACAAAGCACACAGGACTGGCAGTATGACTCAGAGTTTGGAACTGCTGACACGAGGCCAAAGGAACAGAGTAACTCAGGGGATACTCTATGACCTGGAAAGGTGGAAGAAGAAAGAAAAAAAGAACCCACTTCTGAATTCATCATGTACTGAGATCTGAAGATCAGAAACATTAGTATATTTTTCAGGCACTCAAGAGAGTGGGTTAGGTTTTATATGCTATATACTGGGGAAAAATATTAATGGAAGTTTAAACAAATGCATGCATTTAATCTATTTAATTTTTGTTTTGATGTTGAAAAAAATCTGTATAAAATCATTACCTACAGTGCCATTTATTTCTCCATTTTATCCAAGCGGTATCAAAGAAAAGATATTGGATATTTGGATATTTTCCTAGGTAAATTTTCTGTGTGGTTGAGGGTTTTTAGACTACTAGAGGTCAGGTTTCATGAAGGTTGTTCAATTTAGGGTTCTTCTGCATTGTCAGATATTAGCTTATCACATTCAACTGAACACAGTGCATTTTAATTGTGTAACTTTCCCCTCTTCAGCTTATTTGAGATAAAAATCATTAATATCAAAGGTGGCCAGGATTCATGTTGGGAAATTAAGAACTAATTTGAAGCCCATTGTAGTCAGCAATTATCTTTCTATTGATTTCAATGGGCTTTGGATCAAGTCCTTACAATCAATTATGTACATTCTTGAATACAAAGAAGAGACTTTCCTCCATCTATCAGGATCATAATCACAGAATAAAATATGTTTAACAAATTTCATTATAATAAGTTCAAGACTGTCACTTTATTTTTTAAGATCTCATTAGAGCTGGTCTATGCACCAAGTTAAGTCAGTGCAATTTCAGCATGAAGGCCAGACCTTAGAATATTGTTAGAATGTGTCTCCAAAGAACATTCCTGGATACATTAGCCAAATTCATCCCAGGTGTAACTCCACTGAAATCAGTGGCACTATATCAGCAATGAATTTGACCCCTTATGTTTTGGAATCTGAACTGTCACTGCCACATGGACCCTGGACTGACTTATTAAGGGTTTGATGAGCAGCACTGGGTGTTCCACAAGGAAGATAGCAATTGCATGAATTTGGGAATGAAGGCGATATGGAGTTTCTATGGGTCCTGCAAGCCTTTTATTTCATTCAAATTTCCACTGCTGCACAGCATGAACTGACTGAGTCTCAGGAAAGGTTAACTAGCACAGCAGCCATCATTTGTGAGGAGTGGGAAAGTGCCATGTGCTGCACCAGCTCCTTTTCAACAGTCCTGTTTTTTGTTTCTTTACAGTGGCATAGGGCAAGTACCCAACATAGCTCGTCTTGAGGAACTTGGCAGCACTTTTTGTCCTGGCAAATTTTATGAAGCCAAATAAAGAAATCTAGATATTATCTATTCCTGTAAAAGACTTAATGAAAGAAAAGAGTACGATTCCTAGGCACTTTACCATATATCATTGGAAACGTCTACGTTTGGGCCTAATCCTCAAATAAAATCCTGCCCATTAATTGAAAATTATTTTTGGAGACAGCTCCATTTCCCCCCTTTTGAAATCATCATTGCACAGGCTTATTCTATTCAGGGCTCACATTAGCAGAAGTGAATGAGGGAATCTGACTGAGCTGTCATGGCAAAGAAAGCCATGAAAGAACGGACAGAAGAAACATTACATGACTATAATGAAGGCCACAATGAAAATATGCTGGCGTGAAAACAGTTATTGAAATCAGTGTTCTAAGTTCCTGGGCTCATTTTGCAGACAGGCAGCCGGGAAGCATTAACTCCTGTCTGTTGATGCTGATCTCAGTAGGACAAATTCTGAACCACAGAGCAAAATCCAAGTAGAAAGACAGCTCTGCATACAAAGCTGGTCTGACGCCAGAGTTTAAGGGTTATCCTCTGCTCCAACCTGAAGTAGCTGGCATGCAGCAGGGTCTTGGCTGCTGCTTCAGAGTATAGAGGAAGTAGCAGGCGTGGCCTCGTGCCAATATGGGATTTTGGCTCACTGAGGCATGTGATACCATTAACTACATTACCAACATGCCCACTTTCCAAATTTTCAGTCCGTTTGAGAGATCTGCTCCACAGCACATAGTGAGATGCAGAATCCCCAGATAGGTTTCACTCACCTTGGGGCACCTGCACAGGAGAAATACTCCTTTTCCACTGCTCACAGCATTAGTGGTCCATGGATATAGGAGCAAAATTTGGACCAAAAAAGGAAAGACAGCCCACAGAGCGATCTACTGCATACCAACCAGCATAGCAGCAGATCTAAACTGGCATTAAGATTCCTGATCTAATTTAATATTTATTTATTTTGTTTCACAGTCTTATTGTGAACAAGGCCAGGCTGGGGAAGGAGAGAAGAGAAGTAGAAAGTTTTCTCCCTGAGGTGCTATAATATAGAAACAGATACTGAGGCAGGGTGTACATTATCATATAGATGGATTTACATCACTAAGCATAGCACACGCATCAGGAACCGGGACTGGGCATACTAAAGGAAGGATGAGGTGGGACTCACTCAACACAGCTGAGGATTCAGCCTATTAACCATCTCTATCCCTACATAGGAGTGAATAGCTTGAGTGAGGGCATAAGTCACAATGAATTCTAGTCTTTGCAGCAACCACAGCCCAGACTCTCAAAAGTATTAGTGCCCATGGGAGTGAGGCATCTAAATACCTTTGATAATCTGGGCATAGGAGTCATGAATCCAGTGGCTTCTCCAGGGGCCTCAAATTGAAGGTATGATGCTCCTTGTGATAGATGCATAACTACACTTCCAACGAGCTACCACTGGATCTGGCTCAGTATAGGTATATAAATATATTGATTGAACAGGACATACCAAGGAATTTACACATTAATTGTTAGCTCTATCCATGCTGATTTTTTTTTTTTGGAGAGGTGGTCTTTTCTTCTCTCTTTTTTGAAGAATTATTTGCATTAAATGATTATTTGCCTAAATCTGATTCAGATTATTTACCAAGGAATTCATTTTGATAACATCCTCTTAAATTACATTTGCAAGTATGCTACCACATGTTTATATACCTAACTATATTTTGTCCTATTTGATTTTCAACTGGTTTTCTCTGAGTGCAGTAACAAGAGTGTAGTCCATGTGTTGTGATTCTATTTATAACCTAGTTCCTTGGTAATAAGGATGAATGATCCCATGAAATGCTGAGGTATTTCTCTTTTTAGAGTTATCTCAGTCTTTCATACTTATGCACAAGATATTAATGATTTTTATCTCAAATAAGCTGAAGATGGGAAAGTTAAGGCTGATCTTGTCTTCTTGGCTAAGTGCAGGGTATCTGTAAGTCATTGCTGCGGGACCAAAACTTGTTGCACCTGAAGGTAATAAATCATCATCACCTGTTGCACATGTACTTTGGCCTCTGTCTCCCAATAGCCCAGTTCTACATACAAGTGGATTTGCAATGTCAAACTTTAACTGAAAAACCAGAAGTACAAATTTAAATTCTCTGCTGACAATTCTAAGAAGTGAAACTTCTTGATAGATTCTCCCACAGTAACTTACAACAAGGTGAGCACTGGCACTTCCTCATTGAACTATGGGTCCTCAGCAGGGCCGGCTCCAGGCACCAGCATCCCAAGCAGGTGCTTGGGGCAGCAATCTACAAGGGGCGGCAGTCCCTGTGTTTTTGTCCCCAAGCAGCGCGCTGAATTGCTGCCGGACGGTGGGGGCAGTCCGTATGCCTTTAGGGTGGCAAGTGCATTTCCATGGCTGCGGCAATTCGGCGGCAGCTTCTGTCTTCAGCTGTCCACAGCGGTGCAGTTTCTCTCTTCTGGCTGAAGACAAGCTGCCGCCGAATTGCGTGTGCTGCCCTAACGGCACACTGACTGCTCCCGCCGCCTGAGGCAGCAATTCGGCGTGCTGCTTGGGGGCAAAAACAGTAGAGCCAGCCCTGGCGGCCAGCAGTAGAGGCTGCAGAGCCTAGCACAATACCCCTGCCATATCCAGTTGCAAGCGTCCAGCTCAGTGGGGTCTGGGGCCAGGTTCAGAGCCGGCTCCTGCCGAGCCGTCCCCAGCGGGCCAAGCAGGGCCCGTGGAAATAGGAGCTCGGACACCCCACATGCACCAGCACTGGGCCGCAGCTCAGTCGGGAGAGTGCCGGGGTCCCATGTAACTCAGACAGCGCCTGTGGGCGACCGGCCGGCTAGGGCCGACCCAAGGCAGCCTCGCAGAGTAATGGGTCAGCCCGGCCCAGGCGTGGCTGGAGTGAGAGGAGTCCCTTTGGGCGGCCTGGGCCTGACGAGGAAGGAGTGGGGAACATGTGTTACCCCCATGTAGCTCCCCCTGGGGGCCAGGTACCACTCCCTGCCCCGTTCCAGGCCGGCCCTTCCTGAAACTGGAACATTCCTCCCTCGGCCGGGCGCGCTGGTTGGACGAGTTGCAACAGCACCGAGAGGGTGGGGTGGGGGGGTTCCAAGAGTTTGTCGTGGGGAGCTCGAGCTTGGTCCTGGCAGGTCAATGGCGTGTGCTAGGATCCGCACATAGCACCACTAAGCGCCCCGGTCGGCCTGGGACAGCGGGGGCACGCGGGTGGCAAAAGCAGGTCAGAAAGGGGAAAGTAGAGTCGTGCGCATGGTGCCCTAATGGCACACGGGCTGCCTGCCCCCATCCATAGCGGCAATTTGGCGCGCTGCTTGGGGCGGCGAAAACAGTAGAGCTGGCCCTGGTGCTCAGCCTCTCTCTCAATCAGACTCAGTCACTATCAGACTATGTATTGGTTGGCATTCTGCAGGGCAGTGTGCTGGCTTTGCCACTCTAGTAATAGAGGGATACCTTACCTCAAGAAGTGATAGATGAATAGTGGAAGAGGGGAAAAGAAATTGTAGGTAATACAAAATCTGTCCCTAAAAGGCAGGGCTTGGACAATAGTTTCATTGTTACAGAAAATAAATGAGTAGCAAATCAGTACAAAAATCCAAAGCTTTAAAAAAATCAATTTGGAAAATATTTATTGAATGCGTAAAAATAAATCAGACATCAAGTACTGCACATCAGCCTTCAAGTCTCACTTCAAGTCACAAACGTACTTACTGAAATAATTATACTGTCATTTAAAATTGGAAATATAATTAAATTATTGCTTTAGTTCACATGCTATCACTGATGCAGTACCTAAATACTTGCAAGTGACCTTATTTTTCTGTTTTTTATTTATAGTCAAAAAATGGTCAACCTAAACTGTACCATATTCAGATGTCATCATCTGTTAAGTATGATATGCTAATTAGACTGCTATTAGAATATGTGACTGCTGACTATTTGACAAAAATACAGAGAAAATTGGGATAGCTACAGCAGTCATTAAAACTATCTATGTTTGCCAGCTCCCTATTATGACAGAGTATAAATAGGGGTTAGACTCATGCTTCAGTCTTCAAGGAGGTCACATCAAACCTCTTTCACCCCACAGGCAAGGTGAAAACAAGACCACACATACAAAGAAGAATTGTGCTTCAGCTGGCATGACTGGAACCAATGCCAGTCAAAGAGTTCACTGAACAGTTCAATCATTTATCTTGACAGGATATGATTTTTTTCAGTCTCTGTCTATCTCTCAAACACAGTCAGCTCCTTAACATGCTCAGACTGTATTTAATAGCTCTAATGAACCAAATGAATATTTAGTCTAGAAAATTAACTTTTTATAGCTGTAATAGATGTATTCTCTTACCCAATAGTTACCATGTTTACAGAATGCTATGGTAACTTATGATTGTGGAAAACAGAGCTAATTTCTTGAGGGGTCTCCATTTTTTAAATTAGATTTTCAGAGAGAGATTTGTAATGTTGTAATGACTGCCTCAGCAAGGTATGAACCCAAGATCTTCATCACCAAAACACACACTTCTATGACTTGAGCTAAAGTAACATCATTATTTGGCAGCAGTAATAATCAATATGGACCAGACACTACAGGGGATATGAAACACTTATTCTGGATTTACTCTGTCTGATTTGAGATCTATATGTTGTATTCTTGAAGAATTTTCACACCACCATATTCTGAAACTGCATGGGTTATGATTATCCGAGGGTGCTGAGGGAGTTGGCTGATGTGATTGCAGAGTCGTTGGCCATTATCTTTGAAAACTCATGGTGATCGAGGGAAGTCCCGGATGATTGGAAAAAGACAAATATATTACCCATCTTTTAAAAAAGGGAAGAAGGAGATTCCAGGGAAATACAGACCGGTCAGCCTCACCTCAGTCCCTGGAAAAATCTTGGAGCAGGTCCTCAAGAATTCCATCTTGAAGCACTTGGAGGAGAGGAAGGTGATCAGGAACAGTCAACATGGATTCACCAAGGGCAAGTTATGCCTCACCAACCTGATTGCCTTCTATGACAAGATAACTGGCTCTATGGATGAGGGGAAAGCAGTGGATGTGTTATTCCTTGACTTTAGCAAAGCTTTTGATATGGTCTCCCACAATATTCTTGCCAGCAAGTTAAAGAAGTATAGGCGAGATGAATGGACTATAAGGTGGATAGAAAGCTGGCTAGATTTTTGGGCTCAACAGGTAGTGATCAACGGCTCCATGTTTAGTTGGCAACCGGTATCGAGAGGAGTGCCCGGGGGGTCGGTCTTGGGGTTGATTTTGTTCAACATCTTTATTAATGATCTGGATGATGAGATGGATTGCACCTGCAGCAAGTTTGCATCCAACACTGAGATTGGGGAAGAGGTAGATATGCTGGAGGATAGGGATAGGATCTACAGTGCCCTAGAAAAATTGGAGGATTGGGCCAAAAGAAATCTGATGAGGTTCAACAAGTGCAGAGTCCTGCATTTGGGACAGGAGAATCCCATCCACTGCTACAGGCTGGGGACCGACTGGCTAAGCAGCAGTGCTGCAGAAATGGACCTGGGGATTACAGTGGACGAGATATGAGTCAACAGTATGCCCTTGCTGCCAAGAAGACTAATGGCATATTGGGCTGCATTAGTAGGAGCATTGCCAGAAGATAGAGGGAAGCGATTATTCCCATCTATTCGGCACTGATGAGGCTACATCTGGAGTATTGCGTCCAGTTTTGGGCCCCCCACTACAGAAAGGATGTAGACAAATTGGAAAGAGTCCAGTGGAGGGCAACAAAAATTATTAGGGGGCTGGAGCACATAACTTATGAGGGGAGGCTGAGGGAACTGGGCTAATTTAGTCCGCAGAAGAGAAGAGTGAGGGGGGGATTTGCTAGCAGCCTTCAACTACCTGAAGTGGGGTTCGAAAGAGGATGGAGCTTGGCTGTTCTCAGTGGGAGCAGATGACAGAACAAGGAGTAATGGTCTCAAGTAGCAGTGCGGGAGGTCTAGGTTGGATATTAGAAAACAGTATTTCACTAGGAGGGTGGTGCAGCACTGGAATGGGTTATCTAGGGAGATGGTGGAATCTCCATCCTTAGAGGTTTTTAAGGCCTGGCTTGACAAAGCCCTCGCTAGGATGATTTAGTTGGGGTTGGTCCTGCTTTGGATAGGGGGCTGGACTGTATGACCCCTTGAGGTGTCTTCCAACCCTAATCTTCTATGTTTCTATGATTCTTCTATGATTCTATGATTCATTGTATGCTTTACATTAGCCCAGTTGTTATCTCTTCCTGAAAAACATATTTTACTGAAGATTAAACCAGAGCTTGAATTAGAATGCAGAAGGCCACACTTCTCCAAGCCGGCAGTATTTCCAGGATTCATATGAAGAATCTTGAATTTTTCATAATGGCGATAGATAGGCAAAATACTGTACCATGCTGTTAGAGGTTTGTTTCTCAGACTCCCTAATTTGACATTTGTTTCATATTCCCATTATGACATAACCAGAAACCTTCAGTGGCTGTCCAAGGCTACAGCATTGTGATGCATACTGCCTGGTTTATGAGTTTTACTATTAATTTACATAAGAGCAGACAGAGTTAGGCTAACAGTGAGTGCTTTTGAAAATCCTATCAATTGCATCTGTGGGCCTATGGGACAGAAAGCCAGTAAGCATATGAGTTATTCCTATTTAAACTTTTTTCGGTACATCTCTCCTACTATCAAATTAATGTCTGCTTGCCCCTCTTTCAGCTACTCCGTAGAAGGGTATTAGAATTACCTCACTAACTCACTCATAGTTTCTCCCCTTCTTTGCTGCAAACCTTTAAATGAAAGTCAGTGGAAATTTCTCTGCTAGCTGCTGGGAGTCAAACTGCCCCGAGTTTACGAGCTGCAATGCTTCTGCATCTTTGTTGGATTCAGCTCTCATATAACTAACATAATGTGACTCACCACTTGACTTTAAATGATTGCCACAAAATGTGCTGGGCCATCATACCTTAGTCAGCTAAACCTTTCAAATTCAAAAGGCTTAGAAATTCTTTCACTTGTTCTTGTTATGCTTTAGAGATGCTGGAAGAACACCCATGGTGTGAATCAAAGAGTCTACACTGATTTTTTCCAGTATAACACTGAGGATGGATAGATAGATAGATAGAGTCAAACTTTCCAGGTGGTCTCCCATGGTAGCCTCAAGTGTAGCCTACTGGGGAAAAAATCAGTCTGGACTCTTTGTTCACACCATGATACTGTCCACAAGTTTTGTAGGGCTCTCCAACTACTGAGTGATCTTGAGTAATGATTTTATTATAGGTGGAGCTGGTAGTGCTGCCTATAGTTAGGGTTGCTCAACACTTGCCATTATAAGACTCTGTTTTCAGTTGTTTATTAACTGACAAATTGTAAACATTCTGCTGAAATTTGCTTTGCTTGTTGTCTGCCTCAGGCTGGTTTTGGTTTTTTGTTTTCTTTTTTTTTAAGTTTTAGCTAAAATGTTTCTGCCATTTCCAGGAACAAGATTAGAGGAAAATACATTGTTTTGCCCACATTAAAAACATTGGAATAATTGTTTCATTGAGAAACTCTAGTGCCTCCATTTTTTTGGAGCACAGAATTGAAATTTGGCAGGAAGGGTCAGCCTGGTGTCAGGGATGTGCCTTTTGCCCTCCTTCTGAAAATTCACTTAAATTTGGCAAGTTATAAACCTCAAAAAAAACTCACTTCTTACATGCTCAGTAGAGACTTCTTGGAGTTTGGCAGCTAAATTATTTGAAGATTCCCTCTGCACTGGGCATACTCTCTCCACTCACACCTACTACATGCTAACCAGATGGTGCATATGCCACCCCCACAGAGTAACCAAGGATGCACCATCCAAGGGTTGCATGAGCTGAGCGGGACTCTTTTTACTATTGCTCCTCCCAAAAGTCAGAAACCAGTGTAATGCTGGGTACAAGAAATGAGAGCAGGGAGACAGTCTCACCTGTGTTTTCAATGCTCCTGCTGCTTAGTCTGGCTCCCTTGTAGGTATGCCTTATGATTACAGCCCTACCAATTTCATGGCCATGAAAAATGCATCACAGACCATGAAATCTGGCTTCCCCTGTGAAATCTGCTGAGGAGGGTTGGGGTACCATGCACCAGGCTCCAGCTGCTAGTCCTGGCAGGGATAGAAAGGGACAGGACTTCTTCTTCTCCTGCAGGGGCTGCTCCCAGAGCTGGCTCATATCCACCTCCAGGAACCTCCTGTGGCTGCAGGAAGTGCTGCACCGCTGCCCTCCTTCCTGCCCCTGTCGCTCCCTAGCTGCAGGGGTAGGGTCACTGTACAGGAAGCAGCCCCAGGCCAGTGCTCTGGAATTAAAAGGGCCTTGGGCTGGTTGTGGAGGACCACAGCACCCCCCTGACCATGGGGCACCAACCAGTCACCCACCGGCAAGGCCAGCCCTGCCCCCCCAAATGGTGACACCCTCATACCACGCAAACCTCACATCAGTGCGGCTCACTGTTCTTCAGCTGCCCAGCTCTGGAGGCAGTGCTTCCATCAGCAGCAGCACAGAAGTAAAGGTGGCAATACTGTGCCCCCCCATAGCCATTTGCAACACCACCATCCCCCCATGACCCTCTTTTAGGTTGGGACCCCTATGGTTTTAATGCCATGAAATTTCAGATCAAAATATCTGAAACTGTGAAACTGACCATTTTTTAAAGTGGGCGACCATGAAATTGACCGAAACGGATCCTGCTTTTGGTAGGGCCCTAATTATGATATAGTCTTTAACTGCATGATCACAACTATTTTTTCCACAGAAACCTTGCCTCATTCAGTGACCGGGATTGATAGTGCTCTGGAAACTAATCAGGGTTTTGTAGTGAAAGAGCCTTTTCTGTAGGATCCCTTCCTCATTTGTTGCAGAAGTTGGGAGGTGTGTAGAGAGTGAGGTAGGGTACTGCAGGTTAAGGAAGCTGAAAGCCAATCTCAAGAGCTGGAGTCTATTCCTGCCTCTGTCACACAGTTTCTGTGTGATGCTGGACAAGTCACTTGAGCCAACATTTTCATAGTTTGGCCACTAGTTGTTTGTTCCAGGACCAGCTGGTATTCACCCAAGAGTTCTGAAGGAACTCATATATGAAATTTCAGAAATACTAACAGTGATATGTAACCTACCACTTAAATCAGCCTCTGTCCTGGATGACTGAAGGGAAGCTAATGTAACTCTGAAAACATCTGCTCAGTATGCAGCAGTAGTCAAAAAAGCTGTAAGGTTCTTGGGAGGCTACGGACCTACCCAGGGTGCTCTGCAAGAACGAGGCCCACACAGACTGTGAGTGATTGGCTTTAATGAAGGTCATGTGACACACCCACAATGGGGACTCCTGGCGTCGCTGTCACGGAGGCGGGGAACCCAGCACACCGAAGTTCGGCCTGATATGGAGTCCAAAGGCGGGACGAAAGGCATACAGCTATATGTACCAAACACAATAGCAACTCATACATATGCAAAAAGGGGACTTTCCACGGCTCCGTCCGCCCCCTGGCCAGAGGCCAGAGGCTTTCCACCAAAGGCCATGCAAACTGGTTCTAACTAGTTACAAGCAGTTCTAGCTAGCTTACCATGTCCTACAGTAACCATCTGCTTAGCAAGCAGGGGCTTTCCACAAGCCGCCAAGAAAGCGGAAAATACCCTAGCTAGGCCGTTACACAATCTTCCGCGGGTCCCTACAAAAGCTAACAGAATGTTAGGAACCATTAGAAAAGGGACAGATAATAAAACAGAAAATACCATAATGCCGCAATATAGATCTATGATATGCCCACACCTTGAATACTGTGTGCAGTTCTGGTCACTCCATCTCAAAAAGGATATATTGAATTGGAAAAGACGCAGAGAAAGGCAACAAAAATAATTAGGGTAAAGAACAGCTTCTGTTTGATGAGAGATTAAAAGGACTGGAACTGTTCAGCTTAGAAAAGAAATGACTAAGGAGGGATATGATAGAGGTCTATAAAATCGTGAATGGTGTGGAGAAAGTGAATAGGGAAGTGTTATTTATCCTTTCACATAACACAAAAACTAGGAGTCACCTGATGAAATTAATAGGCAGCAGCTTTAAAACAAACAAAAGGAAGTACTTCTTCACACAGTCAGCCTGTGTAACTTATTGCCATGGTACATTGTGAAGGCCAAAAGTATAAGTGGGTTCAAAAAAGAATTAGATAAGTTCATGGAGTATAGGTCCATCAGTGGCTATTAGACAAGATGGTCAGGGATGCAACCCTGAGCTCTGGATGTCCCTAAGCATCTGACTGCCAAAAACTGGGACTGGATGACAGGGGATGGACCCCTCGAAATTGCCCTGTTCTGTTCATTCCCTCTGAAGCATCTGGCATTGGCCACTGTCAGAGATAGGTTACGGGACTAGAGGGACCATTGGTCTGACCCAGTATTGCCATTCTTATGTTCCTCATTTTCTGGATGCCCAACCTGAGACACGTTGGGCCAGATTTGGTAAATGCTGAGTGCTTACAACTACAGTTGAAGTTGATTGGTGCTTGCTTTGTACACATAAAGTACTCTAAAAAGGATAGAGTACTCTGCAAAATCAAGGCCTCAAATTGGGCAGTCAAAATTAGTGGACATTTGACAATTTGCCCTTAATCCCGCTGTGCCTGAGCTACCCTTCTGTAAAATGAGGATAATATCCACACCTGAACTTATGGGAAGTTGTAAGGATAAACTGATTAACGTTTATGATGCTCTCATTTACTTGTGACACCCATGAGGAAATGGATAGTTTTGTATTCAGAGCCAGGGTTTGGCTAGTGTGCTTCAAATAAGGCCTGGGGCCACATATCAAATGTGTAAAATAAAAAGAATTATTGAATAACTATCCATTCTCTGAATGATGCCAGGGGCCTGTCGAAAAATAGTATGTGATCATGTCATTAAAGACTGTATCATAATGCTTATATATAAGGGGGCCAAATTAAGGTTGCACAGGCAAACTTAATTCTAGCATGTCCTAACTTCTGAGTGCTTGACTTTGCAACCTTACATTCTTTTAACATAATTCTTTTTTTTCACTGTGACATATATAGAACGTACCTAATTTTGAATGTGAGGTGACTCCCATACCCTACATAAGTATGTTACCATTGTGATACAGAGATACAACACTTAACCAAGTAAAACACTAACAACCAAGCTATTGCTCTTAGAGAGTTTCATCACAGTTCTGTGCTCAAGGTATTTTCATCACCCGTTGCCCTTGTTTATCTCTCTGTCTACATAGGCTTTTAATTTTTTTAACTCGACAATAGTAATTTTTAGTGTCTTTTGTATGACTCGGTAGGAGATAAGTTGTTACAAAAGAAGGTGTTTCATCACAAAAAAGAACACTGAACCTTCTAAAGGGTGTTTGAATGGATTGGTCTTTACTGTGTGAGGCTAAGTAGCATCCTTCACATATGGCTTCAGTAGACATCTCTTCTCCCCATATTAGGAACTATTCAAACCTTTTGATCATACTGGATATTTGACATTAATTTATTCCTGAGAAAGGAATTTCTTCTGGAGTAATGTCTCAACCTACAAAATATAATGTGTCCACACACGTATACAGATTTCTTTCTCTCTCTCACACACACACACACACGAGCTGGATGAATTCTGCAAAAACTCTTCTATAACAAACCCCTAACCCCTGTTCTGGAACAGCCTTCCAAGGGGAGTAGTGGAGGCAAAAGACATATCTGGCTTTAAGACTAAGCTTAATAAGTTTATGGAGGGGATGTCATGATGGGATAACCTAATTTTGGCAATTAATTTGGCAATTGATCTTTGATTATCAGCAGGTAAGTATGCCCACTAGTCTGTGATGGGATGTTCGATGGGTTGGGATCTGAGTTACTACAGAGAATTCTTTCCTGGGTGCTGGCTTGTGAGTCTTGCCAACATGCTCAGGGTTTAACTGATCGCCATATTTGGGGTCAGGAAGGAATTTTCCTCCAGGGCAGATTGGCAGAGGCCCTGGAGGTTTTCACCTTCCTCTGCAGCATGGGGCACGGGTCACTTGCTGGAGGATTCTCTGAAGCTTGAGGTCTTCAAACCATAATTTGAGGACTTCAATAACTCAGACCTAGGTTAGGAGTTTGTTATAGAAGTGGATGGGTGAGATTCTGTGGCCCGCATTGTGCAGGAGGTCAGACTAGATGATCATAATGGTCCCTTCTGACCTTAAAGTCTATGAGTCTATGTCCATCCAATCAAATAGAGAGCACGTTTTCTTAGTCATGTTACACACACATTTGCATAAGCAAACAGCTTTCCAAGAATGTTCACAGAAAATGAATGCTTCAGATATTAATTCAAATATGTTTGCACTGGTATACTCTTATTTGCCTCTTCCTGTCAATAACAGTTTCAGTCATGTGATCAAGAAGCAGAAGAATATCATGCAATTTGAGTAACATCACACTAGGCAAACAGCTAATGGTTCCTGAGAGATGCTAATGTGCCACAGTCAGACAAACATTCTGACCAAATATTTTAAACGTTTCATCGCTGATTATCATTCTGTGTATTCTAATGTTTTGAAATTGGCTTTAATGCGGGGGTGGGGTGGGGTGACAGGGCATAGGTAAAAACAGTTGAATTTCGGTCTAATCTGTTTGAGATAGGGCAGCTGGAGCGAAAACAGGAAGAACTATTTCCTTGATGAGTATATAGCAAGAATTCTACATCATTTATGGGCAGAGGAAACTAATGTGTCTAAATCAGCCTTAGGCAGCCGAGCAAGCAACCTTAAAGCCAAGAGGGTATGTCTTTATACCCCAGGGGTGTAGGTATTAATTGAACACTGACTATATTCAGAGGGAGCATACCTCCCTCAAGCCCTTCCACATCTCAAGAAGTAGTTAGAGATTATTCTTTTTTTGGATTGAAAACTGGCATTTTCCGTCTAAGGCTTTGGTTTATATTCTGCTGCCATCTGGTGGCACTGTAATGAGTTACTGATTTGTACACTACTTATGACGTTCCATTGAATTTGGACTGTTTGGACTCATACGACTGAAAGCATACAGTGAAAGCAAAGGAAGACTTCTGTAGACACTGAGTGCTTGGATTGCTGAAATCAATTCATTATAGAGGTAAACATTCACATTTGGACAATTTTTTGGGGGCTAGGGGAGGGAGGGGGTGAAAGTTGATTGCTTTACATCTTTACATGCACTTTAATTTTATTACTAGCAAATTATTAACGATGCTAAACTAGCTTGAAATCTGACTTTTCAAAATAAAGAAGTTTACTATGTAAGAATACAAGCAATATGTCCACTAAAAACTGTAGCAAACTCTCTTCACAGTCTAGAACAAGAAGAGGATTCAGCTGAATGTGCTGTTTACTAATACATGCAATGGGGCATAAAACCTCAACTTTTGGATAGAAAACACACCATACCTCAACCACTGCAGATTGGCAAAATTGGAGTTTTTATGACATTCATTATACTACTGTTCTACCCTGGACTTATATAGATATGAGTGCAAAGTAATTACATCAAAGTTATGGTCATATGTACATTACTGATTCAATATCCATACAGAGTATAGGAATCTCATTCTATCTCATCCTAGACAGAACCAAGAAGTGCAAAAAGCATGCAAATAAAAAACCCCTATCCCGAACTTTGATAAACCTCAAAGAAAGTTTGCTTCAGGCTTTGGTCTTAAGTGAGTTGAGTTCTTATTTTATTTAAATGCACTATTCATTCCCTAGTTTCAAAATGGCTCTGGTATTTACCAACTCAGGGGTTCTTACATTCCTGCACTACACCAATAGGAAGAAGTTGGTTGAAACAAAGTTTAATTAAATTACCAGGTTACTTTGGTCACATGTATCAAGTGATTCATGATCTCAACACATTTTAACTTTCATTCGAAATTCTGTACAAAGTGCGTTCTATGCTATTATACTATCACTCAAATATAAGCTTCAATAATTCTAATAAATATTAGTGATACAAAATCACATGGTTTAAACCATCAAGATTTGTTGGCATTGTGATATCTCCCCTGTTTAAAGCTCCTATCAAAATGTGCTGAAGGGCCTGATTCTGTTGTGAGTCTCCTGAGAGATGCAGCAAGAAGGTGAAGAGCAGAAGAAGGAGGGACAAAGGTGGATTTATGCCTTCTGGACTCCTGAGTATAGCTTATAGCACCCTTCCCACTGCTGCCCATTGCAGCCCAGAATCCCAGTAGCCCCCATGCCTTACAGTTACTCCCATTCCTATCCTAAGACACTCTGCACTTGCCCTCAATACCAGGCCTTGCAATGGCAGGCCAGGCAGCAAAGGTCTGCTTCGGCTCTTGAGCTGGGGAAATTCTCCTAGATCCTATTTACAGCTGCTTTATGCTCCTGTAGTGAGGTATAATAGCCAACGCTAGGAGCGGGTTCAGCCCTTATGTCTTTTAAATAAACAGAAAGACCAATATTACAAGGCAGTAAAGTATAAGATTTGTGCTCTGGACTGATTCATGGCACTGATTGTACATGGAGTTTGTGCTGCTTGTCCTCCCTGGCATAGCTTCTCTTAACATGCCTCCTAGTAAAGCCTTCTCTGCTGTTGTCTCAGATAGAACTGCCTTTTGTTTACAATTTCACCAGCTGAGACCCTTGAGAACAAAAAAGAAAGAATGAAAGGAAGAAAACTGGAGAGGCCACTACGAGGATCTAATCTATGGCTAAGACCACCCCGTGACTGGCAGTCTGCATTGCCATCAGCTGTATGCATCATGAACACATTCTACTTTAGATCAGCTGTCTGTGCCTTCTCCCTCATTAACATTGATAAAAGTTATGGCTTCTGTCAGACATGCAGCATTGCTCAGCATACCAGCTGCAGCTGTATCGTAATGCATCCTATAGTCTTAGAGAATTAATTCGTTCTGATAGTCACAAAGTTTCAAAATGATACTGTCATAACCCCACAATTAAAATTACACACCTCCTGAAATTCTCAGCCTTACAAGCTCAGACCTTCTATAAGCTCATCAGCTAAAGCTTAGGTTTTTGAGAGGTATGACATTGGACGGATTTAACCTATATATACTCAATTAATTCTGCTTCAATGTAAGCGGAACCAGAGAATACAATGGCAGTCAGAGTGCCCTAGCAAGATATTTGGAGGTCCTCCTGTAAGAGAACCTAAGATGGGCCCCTTTCCATTAATAATATTTCATTACCAATGTAATCAAAGTATACAAATAATGATGTGTAGAAATCCACAACTAGGAACTGGCTGCAAATACCTTCAAAGCTAAACAAACAAATAAAGTCCGTATCATGTTTTACTCTAGTCAGTGAATAACTACTGGAAAAAAAGTATAATGAGTTTTCTTACCTTGTTTCTGCTGAGTAATGGAGTCCTCAGCTGACAAATTCTTCTATTATGCCCTTGAAGTCCAGCGTCTTACAAATGTTACTTTCTGTGGACAATGTAGCCAGTCCTACCAATGGTCTTCAGCCATGGTAGACCTCTCATAAGTTTTTATTAACTTAAGCTTAGAGAAAGTTCTTTTTGCAAATACCATGGAGATTGGAGCTGTGAGAAAAACTCATAGAGCAATACACATTTGGGTACATCGTGGACAAACTGCTCCTAAAAATGAATCAGAGTCTCTCAAGTGCATCCACAGGCTTCAGCAAAACACTAGAAAGACTCTGGAGTTCATATACCAGGTCGCACCCTGTCTACTGCCGTCAGAACTCATCAGAGCTGCTTCCAAGTTACTGCACAATTTTTCCAATTCACTTGTTGGAAAAAGGTTTGCAATCTTTTTCACATCACACAGGAATCCAAACTCATTCATGTGCTCTCGCAATAATTCAAAATGTTCTCCCAACTTCACAAGAACAGCATCTACAAGCAATATTGAAGAAGTCAAATTTAAATCTCTTTTTTGCATCACCAATGACTTGAACCTCTACTTCATAGCTGAACAATTTCTTTTTTTCTGTGGACTCGTGTTTCGGTTAGTTCTACAGGCGATGACATTTTTTCTGCTATCTGTTTAACAATTAACAATGCCTCTTCAAATCCATTTTCACGATAATTCTGTATTTCTGTCCGAGTAGCTGCAATTAATTTGCCGATGTCGTCAAGACCAAGCATTTTGCTTACAATATTAATTTTTAACAGTAAGTTGTGCCAAGCCACAAGTACAACAATGCTCCAAAATGAGGAGAGTTCATCTGCCAGTGATCTGGATTCTGCATATACCCTATTATCTTTTGTCGTTTATCTGAATTTCAACAGCGCTGATTGTATACTCTGTGTGTGAAGCCACAGAACTTTGACACTTTCAATTTCACTCTCTCATCTTTTATTGAAGAGAGGCTTTAATGGTGTTTTCACACAGGATTTCAAAACTGTCCACCTACTTCCTGAAGCTGCAAATATAGCGTACATTTGTAGAAGAACAGTGAAAAAAATGTTTTTGACCTGTTTGAGGAATTTGCTGCATCACTCAGCATCAAATTTAAGGAATGGCATTCCACAAGGAACAAAAAAAATGCTGTTTTATTCTTTTGAATGAAATGATCTTGCATACCTTGATGCTGCCCTTTCATGTTAGCTCCATTTTCATCTCTATGGCCCCTGCAATTATCAAATGTCATACTATATCTGGATAACTCCTGAAATATCTCATCTGACCGACACTTTCTGGTACTTGCCTGTACATTCAGAAATGATAGGAAGTGCTCTTCAATGTTGACTTCTGTCTCTTGGATTTTAAGATACTTCAAATGATAAACATTTGTTCCCTCTGACTGACATTAGATATGAAATCCAAAATAATGAAGTAATATTTCATCTTTTTTATGTTAATAACTATACCTGTTACCATTTGAGATAACTTCAAAATATCATTTTGTATTGTAGGGCTTAAGTAATGGTGTCTTTCCTCTTTAGCGAAGAACCTTCTTACATGTTCCTTCATCGCAGACTTAAATTTAGCATTTAACTCGACTTGACCTAAGAAGTTTCCATTTCCACACTCATTATGTTTTTCCATGAATCCATGAAATGTTAGGTTCCATTCACCCAAGTGAAGAATAATGGCCACAATTTTTTCAAATACACCTCACAAGTGTTGTCTCTCAGTTTTGAGCAATGATTGTGAAGTCTAGTCTATTACAGATTCAGTTTTCAATCATAGTTCCAATTATCTTTACTTCACCATATTTCCAGTGTGAACATGGCTTTTCTCATGAGTTTCAAGAGTTTTGCAGATATATTTCCATTTCCAAAAACCACCATCAGTGAGACTGTGCTTACCAACACCAACAAAACACTGCATTCACATTACTTGAATATGACACTCCATTGTTGTACATTTTCTCCATTTTTCAATTTTCTTACATAATTTTCTTCTGTAAACCTTCTGTTGTGACTTGGGAAACTTTTACCTTTAACTTGCAATAGTCCATGTTTCACTATCGTTATTCTTGTTTTGTCTTCTATGAATTTGGGCCATATTGAAGGATCACTGATGTTAAAAAGAGATATTGGAACTAGTAGAATGTCTTCTGAGTTGTGGCTATTCTCTTCCACTTCTTAAGATATAGTGGTATAACTGTCAGACGTTTCCTGCTCCTTATTTTCTTCATTCATCTCTAAGCTTTCTTCTTGATTAGTTTCTTGGATTGATTCTACATTCAAATTGGTGTCAGGAGTCAAAAACCTCTCAAGTGCACATTTATGTCTCTTATTCTGCTCCTCTCTTTTTCTTTTTCCCTTCCTTTTCAACACAATTTATTACTCTTGTGGGAATTCTGTGCCAAAAAATTCTGAATAAAAAAATGAAAAATTCTGCACACAATATTTTAAAATTCTGCAAAATTCTCCAAGTTTGTTTTCAAAATAACACAATCACACCAGTTTCAATTATATTGGTAATTTATTTCAAAATACCTGTCAGCAAGTATGTCTGTAACAATACAGCCACCAAAAAAATATTCAGGATTTTTATTTTTTACAAATAGATTCCTTACTAGCATATTAATACTGAACTCTGAGTAATAATTCATTTAAACTACAATACAGAACTGTATTTCCCGCACCCCTCAGAAGTAGTGCAAAGGCTTGGGAGAGTCAGGGGCAATGGAGGAGCTGAGGGAGAGGGAAGTAATTGCTGGGAAGGAGCCTAGGTGTGAACTGGAGGTTTGTTGGTTATCGGTGGGGAAATTATAGGTTTTTTTGGTGGAGGGGGCAGGGAGGGATTGTTAGGGAGCTTCCCTCATGTAGACCCTGGCTGACCCCTAGCCTCTCCCATTCAGTCAGACACATCTGCCCCGTCCCCATGTGTCCCTGCACCCCCATCTGTCCTTGCACCCCCTGTCCACATATAACCCTCCATCCCCACTCAGTCACCCCTCCCCCCATCCCCATGTGGCCCTGCACCCCCTCCCCCTGTCCCCATTTGGCCCAGCACCTCCTCACCCATTCCCATGTGTCTCTGTGCCCCTACTCAGCCACCCCCAACCCCCTTTTGGCCCTATACCCCTCCCCATGTGGCCCTGCATACTCTCCCCAGCCCCATGTGTTCTTGCACCCGCTCAGCCAGCCCTCTCCTCTCATCCCCATGTAGCCCTGCACCCCCTCTCCCTGTTCCCATATGTCCCTATGCCCCCACTCAGCCACCTCCCTTCCCCATGGGGCCCTGCACTCCCTTTCCTCTATGGCCCTGTGCCTCCACTCCCATTCAGCCCCTGACCCAGTCTGTAACTTCCCCACTAGCCCTTATGAACCCCATCTGTGACCCCAAGCAACCCCATGTGCCCCACACTGTCTGTCTCCCCATATTCTCTGTCTCCAGGGGCTGCGAAGAAGGCATTGCAGGCTCTTTCTGTTCCCTAGCTGGCCAGAAGCAGCTGCTCTGTTCTAGCACCACAGTGCTCTCTGGTGAGAAAAAGGTGGAAATGCAGCAACTTTCCGGCAGAAGCTATTTTCTGTGCAAAAAATTAAAAATATTCATGGCACATTAATTATACGTGTGTGCAGTGGGGCAGAATTCCCTCTGGAGTAACCTTATGTACATTTTCTATGTGTCCTGGCATCTTGTGGAACAGAGCCTAGCTGTAAAAATGTTTAGAGCTAGAGTACAAAAATGGGAGTGAGGTGATGCAAGGAGGCCACATCCAGCCTTCTCTCACACACACACACACACACATACATGCACTCTCTTGATTACCCTTTCCCATCATAATATAATAACAAGAAGACAGTCAACTAAATTGAAAGAAAGTTCATATATTGAGTTGAAAGTCAATTTTTAGGCTCCCCCAGGGCAAGAGCTGTGAGGCCCTCACCCTCCCTGATCTAGTGATCTTGGCTGCATCTAATTTTAACAGCAACATACCATGTAACAGGTACCTGCAACTGTAAAGCAGAAAAGCAAAGTTCATCCCCAGCTCCCCAGCAAGGAATGTACCATTTCTAAGGAACAGAGTTTGGAGCGGGGGGCAGGGAGGTGGGTTGTTTCCCAATCAGTCATGGCTAGGGAATATACAATTTGTGTAAGGAACTCAGTGTATTTGTCTGAGACGTTCAAGCAGGGCATATCCTCTCTCATTTTGTTTACTTTACATCTGCAATATCACTTTCAGTGTGCAAAGGGCCATATAAGTACCAAGTATCCCATAATTGCACTACAGTTAGCCTGTTCTGCACTAATCAAAAGAACCGTGAAACTGCTGACTGGATCTGAGGCCTCCTTTTGATCTGGGGGCCTCTGCAGCTGCAGGGTGGGTTGCTATAGCACTGGGCAGCCAAATGACATGCTATGGAACCTTAAAGCCAGTGGGGATGAGAGCCAGTGGAATCCTGCTCAAAGCAAGTTCCTCACCTGACCTGCTCTAAAACAAAGTCCACACACTGCATAGCTAGACTTTCATTCCCTTCCTGAAAGCCAGCTTTATTTACAAAAAAGATATTAGCAATAAAATAAACACAAAGTTCAGCTCAAGTGGGCCTTACTCCCACACTCAACCTTGATTCCTCAGGTTCCTACTGAAGGACTGCTCAGCCCACACTCTAGGTCCTCTCTAAAATGGCCACTCCCACCACCATTATATCTGGAAGGGGTGATGAGCCAGTTACCACAGAGAAACCTTTTCTCAGTATGATTAACACCTACTGACAGGATGGAGTCTTTCAGGCAAACATTGCCAGTTTATTACACAGTGGTCATGAACATTCATTCCAGTTTTTAATGCTTGTTCAGCAACCACATCTGTACCCTTTTTCATTCATTTCCACATGGAGTTTTGTTCACACGCTTGTTTGGGGAGTGGCTGTTCTTTGTATGGACATGTATGTTTGCATGCAAAGTGGGGTATTTGTAAACAAATAGTCATTATTTCCTATTCATCACTCTCTGGTTTAAAACGTTCCCGTTATAAAAAGTTCAGGGAGCAAAACCAACTTGCAAGGCACATAACCAATCAGATACCACAAATAATTCAACTCTTTATTTATTGTTTATCAAAGCTTCCTGCAGGGAGGTGGGTACAGGTAGCAGAATTATATGTCTCTCATCTCAACTGTTTTTCATTCTCTCTTGGCCTTGTATAAAGTTTCTAGTTGTGTCACCGTGTGAAGAAATGAAGTGCATCACGCTGCTATTTTGGGTAGGATGTGCACTGTGAGTAACATTTTCTAAAGGGCCAAAGTGGATTAGGATTAGAATCTAAATCCCATTTCCATCTGAGTATGGGAAGAGTAGCTATCTGGAAATTAATGAGAGTTAGGCACTTCGCCTGTTTAGGAGACTTTGAAAATCCCACTAGGTGCCTATCAGCATCTTTAGGCACCTAAGTACTTTTGAGATTTTAGCCCTAAATTCCACTGAAAATCAATGAGGGTTTAGGATTTTCACTTTTGAAAATATGATTTAGGCTCCTAAGTCTTGCAGACGCTTTTGAAAATTGTACCCTGTCTCCTGTCCTTATTGTGTCCTCAGCTCTACCCTCCACAGTGCCAGTGTACAAGTGGGTCTGATGAAGGAATTACTGGGGGGGAGGTTCTTGGGTCTGTGTAATGCAGGAGGTCAGAGTAGATGCTAGACTACAGGCCTTAAAATCTATGAGTCTGTGAGTGAAAGGTGGCAGGTGGAACTTCCTCCTTATAGAAACAGCATAGCACACAGAACCACACTAGGACTTGAGTCCATCTAGTGTACTTGCACACACATCACATCACCAAGGGAGTTTTCTCTGTGAGTTAGGAAGCATGGCCAAGTCCTAAAGCTGGTTAATGAGTAGGCTACCATCAGCAGCATGTGTACCAGCTGGCAGCTATGCTCAGATTAGCATCAAAATGTGGAGCCCCAGCCTTCCCCAAGCAAACCTATCCCATTTGTCAGATGATGTGCTAGGGCATCACTGCACTGGCTGAGGCAGGATTTAGTCCCATCAAGATAAAGAAATGGGCTATTAATTACTTTCCATTGCAGTCTAACATATTCCATGTGTAACCCCTGTGGAGCACAATAACTCACTATACCAATAAGAGAAGATGGTGTTGAGTTACCCAGAGTAGGAGATGAGTAACTGAAGCAGTAAAGGAAAATATTGTATTATGACATGCGAGAGATTTGGGGAGGGGGGTAGCAAGTCACGTGAAAGTGGCTTTATTCCATCTGAATGGCTACAAGAGGTGTTACACAGCAGATAACTGGCAGTTGTCTAATGTTTTTTTCTTGATCTGCAGCACAGGAAAGGGAAGTGCCTGATTTCCACTTCTCTTATCACTGCAGTGTCTGAACTGAAAACAGGGAACAAACCATTCTGACCTCCAATTGCTACAGTAGCTGGCATTTGGGAACATGTTACTATGCAATGATATAGCCAATCTTGGGCAAAGCTGGGCACAATTCAGGTAACACTACCACTTCCCAGATAGCCACTCTTCCCAGGGTTGCCAACACTGTATTTCAAAAAAGGGACTGTTCTCTTAGCACCCTTGCCCCACTCCTCCTCCCAATATTATCATTAATAGAATAATAAATAATAATTAATAATTAATAAGCAGTACTCACCTACATTCACCGGGGATATTTCTTGCTGCTTTTTGAAAACTCAGCAACTCCTGACCTTGTTGTCCAGAGATGAAAAAATAAGGAGTGTTCCTTGTAATAAGGGGTGTTCCTTGTAATAAGAGACTGGTGGCAACCCTATTTTCCATACTCAAGTCCTGGGCTGCTGTCCTAGCTGCAGCTAGGCCTTTTGCTCCCAGAACTCCTGCTTATTTGGAGAATTGTCCCTCGAAAACATTTGCATGTGTTGACCACAGTCAATAATGCAATATCATGGAACGTGATGGGAAAAGGAAGATTCCCAAGGCTCACACAGCTCCAGCATGTGCATGGGGCAGGAGGATTGAGAATTGGGGATCCTTCCTTTTAAAAAAATAAAATGCCAACCTTTTGAGTTTTGGTAGATGAAGATAGACAGTAGGGACATCCCTTCATCTGCCAATTGCCACGGAGGTAGAATCTAGGGGCGAATAGGTCTCCTCCTAAACTCTCTGGCTGACAGCTGGAGTTTTTTCTTCAGGATATGTTGCCTCCTCAACTTGTGGTTCATTGGCCATGGAGGAACCCATCCCCTTAGCGGGACATCAGAGAGATGCCCTTCTGATCTTCCTTATAGGGACTGGACAAAATCTGGCCTCTAATTAAGATTTGTGATGTCTCTGGCTCAGACCAGACATGATCAATATTGCACACAAAAATGAAGCTATGTGGAAGAGCTTGACCTAACAAAGGAAAAATGATAGTCCTCAGGGCCACATGGTCATATGTGCCCTCAATATATACATTGTGACCTCTGGCTGCTGGCTTGTCTACACAAACAAGAAACGGTTTACTTTCCTCATCATGTAGCGGAAAGGAACAGGATCTGATGAGTGCACAGGAAAGCTCTTTGCCCTGTCAGTTCCTCACCAACAATTTTTTGTTTTTAAAGAACTGAACTCTTTATGTAAACAATATAGAGTCCAAGCTGACAGGTGACAGCTTGGAGATTTATAGGCCAATCTATTTGTTTAATGATTTCAAACAAGATAAAGTCCATACACAGGCCATAATTTAGGCAACATTTAGTGTTGCGGGTATAGTATGTCTAAAGGATCAAGAAAACTGTTCAGCCAGAGCCTTTCACATGCAAAGCACCTTGAATCCCCAGTAGAGCAAAGAGGCACATGTGGTTACAACAGAGATAAGTGATAACCCAAAAGTGATACAGAAGAGAGCACTATTTCCAAGTGCTGTATAGTGCACCCTACAACATTAATTGAGCACCTTCAGCACAATCCAAGGGATATTCTTTTTAGAGAAACTGTTCTGTTATTCAACCTCATTTTTACCTGTGGTAGTGTCATGTCTGCTCCACAATATTTGCCTTTACATTATAACAGGAGATAGGGGAACCAGTGTGGATAACTTCAAGACCTGCCCCAGAATGAACAGGAACAAAAATGTTAAGGTTTAATGCAGCTCCATTACTTTTTTGTTTTCCCTTGAAAGCCTGTGTTTCCTGCTTTCCTGTAAGCAGAACTACTGAAATACCATAGCAGGGTCTATTCTCATACTGCTTCAGCCCTGGCAGAACCAAGCAGCACAGGAAACCGCATGAGAGTCTGTTCTTGCCTGATTTATAGACAAATGTGAAGAGGCAAAACAACAGTGGATCTTTTAGTGCCTCAGGAGCCAGGCCCAGAGCCATAGCTGCTTGTAATGAGAAATGGAAAGGCCTGTGACTTTGATGTCCTTTACATCCAGGTTTGTCTCTGCCATTTTTGAAAAACATATCATCAAATTGTTTTTTGTTTTGTTTTTTGATTTGCAAAATAATATTTCAGAAAACCTGAAAGACAAAGACTTGAGAACTTGCGAATTGTCGTGCTTTCTGCTTGCCTGGGAAGGAGCCAACTGTCTAGTCTTCCTGTACCAAAGGAAATATTTTCATGGCTATGGTGGCTGCACCTGGACAGCCCGAAGTCCTGAGATTTCAGAGACAGTCCTGTGGGCCTGACAAATTCCCTCTCCCTAAAAGTCTTAAATCTCAAACCAAATACATGAGGTAAGGCAAATATGAGCAGCATGGGAAGGCACCAGGCACAATGTCTGTTGCCTGTTAGTAGCAGTCAGTAACAAAGTAATTAGCGCCCAGGACAAAATGGGAGTTGTGTACAGCTCACTTGACCGCCCTCTTTATTCATAGCGCCTCAGGTTGGGTTGAATAGAAGTGAGCTGCCTGTCTGGGAGGAAGTTCAGACCTAGATTCAGGGTTTGGTTTATGACCAATTCTGTATCAAATTTAAAATAAGTGGCCTCAAGTGGGTTTTTTGTAGAAGAAAAACAGGAGAGACAAGAAGGAAAAAAACAAGATAGTTATGAGCTGCATTTTTGCAAGTTGAATAAAAGAAACCAGCTCAACTCTGCTGCTATCTGGTCACTTACTTCAGTAAAAGTACTAACTAGCATTAAACCAGAGCTTTGTCTTCCATGATATGGAGGAGTGCCTTGGACTTTCTGAAAACTTTAGAAGTATAATGAGTTTATAAAGTCAAGCAATCAAAAGTTGAAGCACCCAAAATCACTAGATACTCTTGAAAACATGGGTCATTGCCCCTGTGATTGAGAATGACCGGGCCCCCTAACACTGAAAGAATTAAAAGGAGCTGAAAAACTTTGAAAACAGCGAGAAAGACAATTTCTTCCCTTACTTCTTCAAAATATCCTTCAACTAATTCTTTCCAATTATACAAAGCTAAGTTGACCTAATTAATTTTCTTTCCACCAGTTGTAAAAGATTAGTCATAATGATGTAATGAAGCTTCAAAGAGGGTAAAAACAAAGGAGGGGAAAAAGTCCCTTCTTTTATCCAGCTAACCAAAGCTAGAATATACTGATTTGCCCACCTCAGATAATGTCTCTAACTTTGCTGAAAGAGCTACAGTTGGTGGATACACCCTTCTGTTTCAAGAACTGATAAGCCCAGCAACATAAAGTTTGCATTCTGCCTGACCCCATTCAAGTGATGACAACAAGATCAACAGCTATTCCCAACCTCAGTTCACGTCCACCTAAAAGAAGAAAAATATCTTCTCTCACCACAATTCAGTGTCCTTGGAATTGTATTGTCAACAGCTACAGAGAGAGGGATCTGCAAAGCAGAATCCTATCAGGATATCCTGTCATTCAATTAGGAAGGGTTTATTCAGCTTTGCAGTGAACATTTTCAGCAAAAGCCATGTATTTTGGTATTTTTCCTATCTAAGGGCAGGTTTCACGTGCTTTGTGGTTTAGCTCATTGCTTTCTTCAGGAAAAGGAGGGAAGTCACTTCAGTTTTTTCACTGGAATGTAGTAAAGTGGTAAGGCTACCAAAACTCTGATCATTTTCAGCCATAGCATTGTTACTCATGACTGAAGAGTTCTGAAGAAAAAAAATCAACAGTTTTTCATAATGGAAAAACATATGGTTGTTTTATTCCTTGTGTCTTCTTTGGTTGCAAATAACCTCTCTTCACCCCCAAAGTCCACAGATCAGGTAAGAAAAGTCTTATATTTTCTTTTGGATACATTTTTTAGATAATGATGTATTGTGTTTGTGGTATAGTACAGAAGGATTCTGTAATTTTTTTTCACATATACTGCATCTTATGGGTGGGGAGAGGTGGGAGGGGACCCATTGCACTATCCATCCACGCTTATGTGATACTGTCTCCTGGATAAATAGATATCCCCAGCTGTTGTAAATTAGCATATCCCCATTGAAATCAATGGAGCTAATTACACCTGCTAATAATCTGGTCCATAAACTGTGCCATAAATAGATCTGTGCAAATAAATAAATAAATCTCCACACTGGTGAAACTGCCAGTAGATGATGTTTGATTATGATTCTCCAAAAGCAAAAAATGGAAGTTACTACATTTTCTACTATATCAGAAGATGAAAACATTTTTTGTTTTTTGTTAGCAAACAGCACTCTTTATTCTCCACCAGTGTGAAAAGCTATTTTGGCCAGGTGAAAAACAGTCCTGGAGAACCTGATATTTTTTAATATGCACAAAAAGTTGCAAACTTAACATGAGATTTGTAGATATTTCTGGAATTAATGTATATGCTGATGTGACACAACCAGGGCAAATTTCCTGGATTTATGGAATTTCACAAAAATGTTTTTTGTAACATAAATTTAGGGAAGTGAAAAGTATTATTGTTTTATAGATTTAATCATAGAAATGAGAACTGATCAAAAAAATTGTGTTCACTTGAACTACCTTAAAGCATATGGTTTTGGATTACTGTATCCTCACTAGTACAACTGGGGGGAAAGGTTTGAATAACCTACTAGAGGAATAAAACAGATGGGATGGGGTGAGAGAGTGTCAGAAAAAGGGACAACTCCCACTATCTCTCCTTTTTTACTTTTTCAGTTAGGAACGTGTGAAAAAATTGCTTTGAGGTGTGAAAAAGTGGCTTTTTCTTTTTACCTTTCTTCCCCCTTTTCAAATGGAAGGAGGGGGCAGGAAGGGAATGGAGAGAAAATGGGAATTTTCCAACTATTGCAAAACAAAAACTTTCAAAATTTTGGGGAAAAAACAATTTTATTTGAATTTTCTCATTTCAAAATCTTTGAAAAATTAAAAAAAATCATCAAAATTGAAATTGGAGATTTAAAATGTTCTTTTGACATTTCAGTGAAATAAGCCAACCCAATATCTTAGTCCAGTTGTTTTTGCACTAATGCACCTGTTAAAAGTAGTTTGCTTGCATATTAAAAGTCCAAATCCTGATATCCTTGAGATGTCAAACTCTGAGTGACTTTTCCTGAGCAACTTTGTAGATCAGCACTTAACAGCATATTAAATTAAAAACACAAATGTTGAAATAAAAAGTTCAGCGGGTACATCTAGCTTAAGGTGAACTGGCCAGATCCTTCAGCATTTACTCATGTATTTGTATCAATGGGACTACATCTGCAAGTATAGATTCACAAATTGAGCATGTTGTTATATTGTTGAAAGCTGACTTACTTGATTACATAAGAAGGTTTTGTAATTCAATGAGTTGTTTAATCAGAGTTACAAGTGAGGAGCATGGTTTGAAAGGCTGTGTGTTTTAAAGAAGACCATCAGAGGCTTTGAAAGGTGTGCTGTAGTGGCTAGAGAAGGGAATAAGAAGACACAGATTCCTGAGTTCTGCTCATGCCTGTATAGTTGACCCATTGTGTAGCCTTGAGCAAGTCACTTGTTTCCACATCTCCATACATAAAATATGAATACTTACCTATCTCTTTTGTCCGAGTGTTGCAAGGGTTAAGAGGGTAAATGCTTCTGAAGTGTCTTAATTATATATTTTCCTAATATTTAATATTAATCATGATTAATATTAATATTTTTCTATTTTTAAAAAATGAAATATTCAGGGGGGAATTATTATTCTTAATAACCAGCTTTACCCTTAGAAAAATATATAAACCACTGTACTAAATAGTTTGTGTTATATAAAGAAATCACAGGGGAAAATCTTAGTGCAAAAATCATGCCTTCAACTAAAATGTTATACATTTTGGGGGGGTTTTGCTTGGAGCTACAAGCATCTTCATCTTTAATTGTCTGGACATACCAACTAGTTTTAAGGTTTTGTTGGGGGCATTTTAAGAGGTAGGTCAAACTAGAACCTTGAATCTGAACTTTTTCAAATTTTCATCTTCGGAGAGCTCAGATCCAAACTCACTCACATGGTTTCAGTTCCACATCAGATCCAAACCTAGAAGGTGTCTACCTTTCATTTCAAACGTGGACCAACATTTTGGCCACATCTCTCACGATTTCAAGTCGATCTAATCTAAACCCAAAATACTATCCTGATTCATCCTTGAACTCAACTTCTGCCTATCCCAGGTCTTGATATTGCCGCCTTAGTCCTTGGGTTAGGAGAAGGTAAATATTTTATTATGCACAGACTGCATTTTCTCTGGGCATAGTGCAGTCAGGTTAAATAACACCACACACTTCCTCAGCAAAGGTCCAATTTTATATTCTCTTCTCTGAATTGGCTCTATTACAGATCTTTTCCATCCAGTTGACTGAAATTGTACTACATTGCACATGACATTTTGGGGGTTGTAAGAACTGGTTAGTGGGTCAACTAATATCACTAAATTTCTCCATACTTAGAAAATAATGGATCTCCTCCCTAGTTTGGAAATCTAACTGAGCTTTACAATTTAACACTCCATGCACTGAAGCGCTTTCACTGAGCTGTCTTTGGTTTCCATTTCAAACTTGCCAAACCAAGCATTTATTGCTATCATATTCAGTACTATTGGCCAAAGATTTATCATGATCCCAGCAGGGATATGAGACATGGTGGTGGGAGGGGCGGAATATATGGAGTCAGACTCTATAGTTTGTAGGGCTCCTCTGTAGAGAAGCCTGCCATTATATCATACTGACAGGCCCCACAACCTGTTTTAGGCTTGTGGGAGCAAGACAGCAAAATTGAAAAAGTGCACTGTAGCTACAGGAGAAGGATGGGACTGGGTGGTTATGAAAATGTACCCATAATAAGACTATAAGAATTAAAGCAGTATTTCCCATTGACTCCAGTGGTAGCAGTTAGGCCAACTGTGAGTGTTTTTGAAAATGTCACTCTAATGATTTAAACCTATTTCTGGCTTTTTACAGGTGAAGAATAAGTGTGATCAGAAGATGCTGATTACAACCAAAACCGAATGCCGATCTTGCTCTCTAAACCTTGAAATCCGGTGCCCTGATGGTTATAGTAAAATGACCAATGGATCTGGAATACGAGGCTGCAGGTATATCTTCTGTCACAATTATTCACTATAAATATTGTTCACCCTGAACCAGAAATTTTTAAGCAGCATTAGAAATGACCTATGTTTTGTTAATCTGTAAAAAATGTTCTTCATTGTCCTAACCCCACATTAAAGTTGTAGCAGAAAGGCTACTTAATCAGGTGCAAGCAAGGACTGCAGAATACCCGTCACTTTACAGGGGCTGATTTCTAGTTTTCCCTGGGGTGTGCTCCACCCCTGCTCTGCCCCAAGGCCCCACGCTTGCTCTGCCTCTTCCCACCCCTGATCCACCCTGCACCCTTGAGGCCCCTGCCTGCCCGCTGCTCGCAGCTCTCTGCACTCCACCAGCCCTCTTCCCATGCCACGAAACAGCTGTTTGGCAGCAGCCACCAATCAGCTGTGGCTGGTGGGTGCTGAGCACCCACTTTTTTTTCCATGGGTGCTCCAGCCCCAGAGCCCCATGGAGTTGGTGCCTATGCACTGCTTTGTGTCTAGGGTTTGTGCTTTTCTATAGTGTGTGTTTGGTCTCTTTCACATCAAAAGTAGTGGAAAGTTTTTGGTTACTTTCATGCCTCATCTACATCCTCCCGTTTGAGCAGCTATCACAGAAGCACTATGAAAGCGTTGAACCCATAGGTACAAAATTATTATTTGTATTACAGTAGTAATGGGGCCTAGAGGCCTCAACCAAAATTAAGGCCCTCTTGTGCTAGGCACTGTCCAAATACATAATGTGAGAAGAGCCCCAAAGAGCTTACAATCTACAGATAGAGTTCATGTTCCTTTGAGTTCTCACTTAGGTCTGCCAAGAGATCTTTCAGCAGGGAGTGTCAATGGATAGAACAAGACAGAAGGTGAAATCCTAGTCCCATCAAAGTCAATGGTAGTTTCACTGTTGACTTGGATCTTGGATTTTACCCAGGATAGTTTATGTTCAGAGTTACTCCTGGATGAGATCTTGGGGAAGATGTAAGTATTGGTATACATGACGTCCCAGTTTATCTCTGTGAGTAGTATAGTAAAATGGTTCTCGGTTGTATTCTGTAGTATTTATGTGTTCCAGCTTGGATATGATGTTTCCATTGTTAAATGTTGCATTCAGTTTTAATCTCCCAAATCCTGTGAGTCAAAAATTCAAATGGAATTTTCAAAACTTTTCAGGGATATCCCTCCTAAATAATCTTGCCACAGTTCTTTATCCTACTCTAGACTAAATATATACTAGACAACTGTGGAGTATCCAAACTACAGGCAGTAAGAAGGACAGAAATATTGTAGAAGAGAAATGGCTGCAAGGATGCTTTTGGACTTCAATAAACTATGGGGGGAAATCTATGTTTTACATGAAAAATACAAAAAACAGAATTCTGAGGCTGTAATTTTTAAGTTCTGTTATCTGGCTTTAAAGAATGAAGAGGTTACAAACTTCATTTGTCCCCACAGGAGGTTTTAAATACTCTAAAGTATCTGCAACTTCTTGTCTTCAGGTATTACCTTGAAATCAAGACTTACACTTTGTCTCTTCCTGGATGTCGGCATATATGTATGAAGGAATTTCAACAACCTGAGTGCTGCAAGGGATATTGGGGCCCAGATTGTATGGGTAAACTCACTTTATTGACATAATATTTGTGGATGTGTAACAATGATTTGTCTTTTCCTCTCAAATTATTTGCATAGTAAATCTGATTTAGTTTCAGAATATGTCAGGAGCTGTCAGCTCAGTAGAGCATCTTATTCGGTGAGTGTGCTTCAGAGTCTTAAATCAAGTATGTAAGCTTTAAAGGGCCAATGTACCCAAGGAATAGTCTATTCACCTAATGCCTGTTACAGTATTGGATTTACTGACATCCTATATTAGGGTTCTGAGAAGGTGAGACATAGGGCCTTCTCATTTAAAAGCCTACAGTTTTGGAATACTCCCATTCCTCACTGTTCACCCAAATACATTAGTGACATCTTTCTGAGGCTATATACATTTCTTTCCTGTTTAAGTCAGGGTGATTCAGGGCCTGATTCAGCACCCATGCAGTTATCCACTGGCTAAATAGACAAAAAGAATATTAACAGATGATCATCTTCTATATAGGCAAAGGTATGGTTTAAACACTGACCATATTTACTGGAACCACAGTTCTAGAAACCCTACTCACAGCTAGATCTCTCCTTACAACACAAAGTGACAAGCCAACTTTTTAGTTATTGTCTTTTTTTTTAAATAAAGCATAGAATCCAGCCCAATGGTACTACAATGACAACAACAATACTTGATTAGTTTATACACGGCAATGTATTCTGTCACACCAAGTTATGGACTGCATGTGTTTTAGAATATGCAAGAGTTCACTCAAAATGGAACAGTGTCAGAATTCATGCTAAAGGGATTCCCTAGTAAGTAGAGAGGCCCCCTTTTCCTTCTAATAAACATCCTGGCCAGAAAAAAAGGAACTCTGTACAAGAATCAAGGTCTAAGCATTGTTTCTGCTGTCACTTAAAGAAAAGTGCTATTTTCTTTCCTTATCTTAATCTGTTTAAGAACATACTGTGTCTTAGAGTTTAGAGGAAAGCAGTTCCTTCCTAAAACTAGAAGAAAAATCCCTGACTAGGATCATATTTCATCTTTTGTATTTGATGGTGATGACAAAATAAGCTCTTAAATTGCCCTTCTATTTCCTTAAATGATAGACCACATTGGAGCAACTGGTGTTCTTCTGTCTTTCCCTCACACACTGCAGGATTCCAGTACTGCAAACCTTCCATACAAGAAAGCCACATTCCTGTTTCATTTTAAATGGACTACAGTATATTGAATCCAAACACGAACCATCACGAAATATCAGGCAATTGATGGCAAGGAGGCTCTGCCCAAATTGTTGGGAAGTGGTGGGGTTCAACAGATAGGCTGGTATAAATTCCTTTTTGAGAAGAATTTATGCATTCTTAGAAGTCTGACAAGACCAGAACTCATATTTTCAAAAATCAGCGAGCCCCTATCCATGTCTGATTTTCAAAGTTGCTGAGCACCTAGAAGTTTTCACTGAAACCATTTACCTAAATGAGGACCTAGAATCTTAACTTTCAGCAGTCCATGTTTGTAAATCTTGGCCTAGTGTTTGAAGATCATAGCTAGAATGCCTGCTGCCTTTGAGTGTACATTAAATTACAGCTGACATGAGACCCTTTTTATTGAGTGTTCCAAACACGCTTCAGTAAACTTCAGTTAAAATCAGGATCATTTCAGAGCTTCATAGATATTTAAGCCCTGTGGGGATCATTATGATTATCTAGTCTGACCTCCTGCATAGCACAGAAATATTATCATCCTAATTTCTCAGTTGTGCAGCTGAGGCACAAAGAGATCCAGGGCCAGATTTACAAAGGTATTTAAGTGCCTAAAGACACAGATTTGACTTTGACTTGACTTTAGTGGGAGTTGGGTGCCTAACTGGATTAGTCACTTTTGAAAATCCCACTATGCACCCATCTGCATCTTTAAGCACCTAAATTCTTTTGAAAATTGGGCCTTAAGTGACATGGCCAATCAGTAGTAGAGTGAGGCACTCAGCCTGAGGTCTCCCAGGTCCTAGTACAGAACCTCTCTCCCTCTGACTTGCTCCGTTGCATCACCCATCCCTGCTGCAAACTAGCACCACTCATCCGCTCCCTCCTGCAGCCATTCAGAATTTTAATCAGTGTCTGGCAGATACCAAGGCCACCTACTCTGCTCAGTATTTAGAAAACACTGAAAACTAAGATTTGTCACATAGCGAGTTAACGCAGCCATCAGAGGCATAAAAGCAAACGACATGGAATAAAAGTTAGAGTAACAAGCCTCAGAAAGTAGAGCTCATATATACGACCCTGTACAGATGCCGAGCATTTGACTTTTTCTCTAAGTTTTAGTTACATGAACTATTTATTACTACTGTCATATGGATTCCTAAGAATTTTATTTGCTGTACAAATTTAAGTGAAAAATCAAAATAGATTAGGAAAATGTGTAATATGTAGCTACTAATCAAATTCAAGTGGAAGGACATAAAATGTTTCCTAAAAGGCTGGCGACATTAAGTCCATTCTGCTCTAGCTTGTGTAATACAAAAGGCAAATGGAAAACATGGTAAGGATAATAGTTTTAATGAATTAAACTGTATGAGGCAAGAAAATGTATGTATTTAAATATTTTTTCTAAAAAGAAAAAGCTCTGACTATAAAGGAGCCAAAAACTTGGGGGGGAAGATCCACCAAAACTCTGACAGATTCAAAAGTATTTCCCACCCTGTTATGTTTTCAGGTGACCTGCTTTTGTTTTCTGAATTTTCAGTGGATTTTTTTAAGAACAGAATTTTTCAATTTCAAAATCAGAAAACCTCAAAAATTGAATGTTCCAATTTAAAAAAAAAACTAAAGATTTTTTAAAAATGAGTGCCTAAAATTAGGCTCCTAAATCTATATTTTTGGTATAAAAATAAATAACCTGATTTTAAGAGGTGTTGAGCTCCCAGCCATTTCCAGTCTTATGCTCAGACCATTATATAGACCACACACACCTCTTTTTGTGGGTTAAACTGGAAAACACAGCTTTCTTACATCAGTTTTATGCTGGCCTGACTACGATGAAGTCTTTGGATTTACTCTAGTGTAAAACTGGTGTAAAAGACTGAGGAATGCAGACCATGGCCTTCTGGAATATAGTGATCAAGCAGAAGTGCTCTATCTGTCTGTCTAAAGTTGTAGAACAATACGATAATTTGCTAAACAGTTGATAAAGGACTGGCTATGGTCGTATCAAAACAAGAGGCAAGAGTGGTAGTGATGACAAAGGGAAATGGAATGAAATCAGCAGCTAAAGAATTATTGTGTCAGCCATTTTTAATATTTGTTTTGCCAGAATTTTGTACTTACTATATAAATCCTGAGTTCTTTCTCATGATTTCATTTGCTAGCCTTGCACATTGCAGGCAATGAGTTAAAACAACAAACTACTCTCTATGCAGCCCACAGATTAGCTGATTTGTGTCATCATTAGCCCTAAGGATAATTTTTATCCGTGATCTAACATCTTGAACACATTTAGAAGCTCCATGAGGACATTGGTGCTAACATGTATTTATTGTTCTACCTTGTCTCTGGTTATCTCATCTCAGATCTTAATATAACATTATGATTTCAATGCATTCAAGGTACACTGGACTGAAAATTGTATCTGTTACAGACTGATTCATCAAAGAAATGTATATAAAGTCAATTACTGGATTACTGACTCATCTTTAAGGGATAGATTAGTATGCAGCCAAAGTGTTAACAGAAATAATGTGTATGCATGTGCACATCTACTTATTTGCTCACTGCTCAGATCACTTGCAATTCACCCTTGTGCAGAGGCACAGTACAAGGCCTCCAGATCCCTTAAACTCCTGGAGTCAGAATTAAATTAGACATAAATGGTGCATAAATCTTGTGCTGGCTCACTGCACGGGGTAAATATTTCACCTCCCGCTGCACAGAACTAGGGCTGGCTGGAACACAATTCCATTTCAGGAAAAACTTTGAAGTTTCAAAATGTGCTTTTTGTTCTGCATCGGAACAAAAGTGAGACCTTTCGAGAGTGAGCTACCTCAGAATTTGGGGCAGGAATTAGAGCCTGGGTCCCTTTCTCACTCTCTCTTGTTGGAGCTGTTCCCCTTTGTATACATAATTAAATATTGGGTCAGAGAAAGAGGCAAAACAGATAGAACAGAAATTTGAACCTGGGTCACTTCCATTGCAGGTAACTACCCTAATGGCCCGGCTATTCTGAGGTGGATGTTGCCCACTTTCCTCTTTCTCCCTGAAATTCTGTTCTGGACCCTCAAAACCTTTTTGATGGAAAAAAACTTGGCAATTTTTGGATCAGTTTTACACAGACCCAACACAAGGCCTTCTCTACTATTTAAGTCCAGTAGTGAAGCACGGGGGTGATAAGTGGCAGCACACAATGGGGGCTTGTCTCCTCTACAAACTACCCTAGTGAGGCTCAGTGCTGGTATGTTTTGCATCAGATTGGAGAAGGGGCCACAAGCTCCACAGCTATGTAGAGGAGCTTATGAATAGTTGCCATTGAGAGGCTGCATTTAGACCTAGTCATAAAAGCAGGTAGGTTTCTGTGGAAAATTTCAACAAAAACAAAAAAACCTAAACATCTAATTTTTTATGAAAGTTTTTTATTTTTGTTGGTGAAAATTTGAATATTGAAATATTTCAATTGGAATGCTGTCATGCTGCCTCATGCTCCCATTTTCTATAGGTTGGGCTCCTTGGTCAGACTAATTCTCCTATGATATGCATGGTCACCCCTCATGGCAAAGGAAGGTGGCCAAGGTGTATCATGGGTGATGTAGTTCAACTGGGGAGCCTGGCCAATAGAAGAGAGTGGAGACAGCAGGTAGCCAAACTTCAGTTCCCATGAGGCACTGTGACAGCATATCCAAATATTTTGGTTTTCAGTCTTTCAATTTTTCAATGAAAAATCAAAATTTTCCATGGAAAGCAGATATTTATTTGGGAAAAAAGTTGTTTAAATGAAAACCCAATTTTCTGCCAAGGACAGTTTTGACAGAACATTCTCAATCAGCCCCAACTGCATTACATCCTGGCCTAACCATGAGACGGACAAGGCAAACTCCATTCCCAGCGCAAGGCCATTTTCTTAGGCTTTATACAGGAAGAGACAGATTTCACTCACAGTACAGTGGATGCAAAAAATTAAAAATAAAATAGAAATACAGAAACTGTACAGAACAAGAAACTTATTTTCTAAGTAACAGTTTTATTTATAGTAAAAAATTAAGTAAATATTACAATGTTGGACTATGATGTTCTAGCTGAGCTAATAAGTTGTTTCTATCTATACCTTCTATGATTCCATGAGATTTTATTCAGTGAATGTTTACTCTCCCAAAGGGTCAAAGAGTTCCATCTGTTCTAGAAAACACTGGACTCTTCACCTCTCAGTAAACCAGTAGGAGTATTGGCCAAGACTTTCAAAAATATGAGCCTAAAGTTTAGACAACTTAAAACATGCCCAGGTTTTCAGAAGAGCTGAGCAACCACGAGCTCCCAATCACATCACCATTGTGAAATCAGATCACTTAAGCCCCAATCCGCCAAACACTTGCACACATGCTTAACTTTACTTCTACGAGTAACCCCAAACTACTCACAACGGTAAAGTTAAGCACAAGTGTACATGTTTGCCAGATTAGGGCCTTATTCCGGTGCATGAATATGGATATAGAAGTTTAACTTTGGTCAGGAATTTCTAACCTACAGTTAATCTTCTATATCCATATTAAAGCATCTAAATAAACAAGCTGATTAGTAAAACTGCAGAGGTCTTGAAAATCTTGTCAATTTTGAGATGTCTAAATATAGATTTAGAAGCCTAACTTGAGGATCCTATTTTTGAAAATCTAGGCCAATATACATTTTTTATCAGGGGTTGGCAACCTATGGCACGCATGTCAAAGACGGCATGTGAGCCAATTTTTAATGGCATGCTGCTGCCTGTCGGGGTCCCAGCAGGCAGCAGCGTGCCATTAAAAATCCTTCCCAGCCCAACCTGCTCCACTCTTCTCCACCCCCGTCCCCTTCCCATGGGGGCAGGGGGCAAGGGTAAGGGGGCAGAAGCTTGGTCCTGCTGGCTCCCCTGCCTCTTCCTGCACTGTGCTGGGTTCCTGCCCCTCCTCCTCCTTTCCATCCCTCCCTCCCCTCTGCTGGCTGATCAGCTGATAGCCCTTGCAAGGGAGGGGGTAGGGGAGGAGCGGAGTCAGCATGCTCGCTGCTCCCAGCAGAGGCAGAGAAGAAGCGGGGGCAGGGCCTTGGGGAAGTGGGGAGTGGAATCAGGGCATATCCCCTCCAGATTCCTGGTGTGAGCACTCCACGACCCCATCCCACACCCCCAGCCCTCTGCCTTGACCCCCCCTCACACACCCTCAGCCCTGAGCCCTGCGGCCCCACACACACCCCAGACCCCTGACCTGAGCCCTGTACCCCCCTCACACACCCAGGGGTGGTTCCAGGCACCAGCACGCCAAGCACGTGCTTGGGGCGGCAAGCCACTGGGGGCGCTCTGCCGGTCACC
This sequence comes from Gopherus flavomarginatus, assembly GCF_025201925.1. Lineage (NCBI taxonomy): Eukaryota > Metazoa > Chordata > Testudines > Testudinidae > Gopherus > Gopherus flavomarginatus. Next base: position 106,425,046 of record NC_066617.1, on the reverse strand, counting down.
ACGAGGGTGGCAGGCAGGCTGACTTCGGCGGCTTGCCTGCGGAGGGTCCGCTGGTCCCACAGCTTCAGGAGGCAGGCCTGCGGGAGGTCCACCGAAGCCACAGGACCAGCGGACCGTCCACAGGCAAGCTGCCGAAGGCAGTCTGCCTGCCGTGCTTGGGGCGGCAAAATGCCTAGAACCGCCCCTGCACACACCCAGCCCTCTGCTTGACTCCTTCACCACCCCTCCATGACCCCAGCTCTGACTCTGGCACCCCCACACATACCCAGGCCCCCCACACCCCATGCCCTGACACCTGCACCCCCTCACATGCCCCCAGCCCTCTGCCCTGACTCTTGCACCCCCCCACATACCCATCCCCCCATGCACCGCCCACATCCTGGCTCTTGCACCCCCCACATCCCCACCCTGAGCACCAAATGGGAGCTCCTTCACCCACACACACACATTCTCACCTGCACCCCTTGCACCAAATGGGAGCTGCCCAGGTAAGCCCTCCACACCCAAGCCTCCTGCCCCAACCCTCATTCTAGCTCCTGGACAGATCCTACACCCCAAACCCCAGCCTGCTCCTTCACACTCAGCCCTGTGCTCAGAACACTCCCACCCTCAGCTCAGTGCAGAGAGGAAGAGAATGGGCCAGAACCAGGGAGAAGGTAGGTACCCACTGTATGTGGGCAGGGCAGGGACCCCAGACCAGCAGCGGGCTGAGCGGGGCCGGCAGCCAGGATCCCACCAGCCCTACACAGCCTGCTGCCGGCCCCTTGCCAGCCGGGGTCCTGGCCACAGGCCCCACTCAGCCCACTGCCAGCCCAGGTGAACGGAACCCCAGACCAGCAGCGGGCTGAACGGGCCGACAGTGTAAGATCAACATTTTAACTTAATTTTAAATGAAGCTTCTTAAACACTTGGAAAACCTTGGGTTTTTTTACAATACAACAATAGTTTAGTTATATAATATATAGACTTATAGAGAGAGACCTTCAAAAAAACATTAAAATGTATTACCGGCACATGAAACCTTAAATTAAAGTGAATAAATGAAGACTCGGCACACCACTTCTGAAAGGTTGCAGACCCCTGTTTTATATAATCCTCCATACAAAATGCTAAACAAACTCCATGCTCATCTTGTGTTTTCAGAAAATCCTTTAATACATTAGCCCATAAATTTGAGATTATGTTGATTTAGAGAATCATAAAGAGTAAAGATGAAAAATAGCTACCATGTCATCTTGTCTACCTCTCTGCCAATGTACTACTGGTCCTTGTAGTATATTTTCTGGAGCTTTGTTCAATCTACAAATATCCCAATATATGGTGTTTTTACTATGCAGTATGGAAAAGACTCTCTCTTCAAATATGATCACTAAGTGTAATTTTTAATAACTGACCCTCTAGATGCTGCAAATGCTGTAATAAAATGACCCTCTAGATGCTGCAAATGCTGTAATAAAATGACTACTATATTAATTTCTGGATTATCTATCAATCCTTTGACTAAAACAATAACTTTAAATTCAAATTTTAAGAAAAGTGTGATTACATTTGCTGTAATAAAATGACTACTATATCAATTTCTAGATTGTCTATCAATCCTTTGACTAAAACAATAACTTTAAATTCAAATTTTAAGAAAAGTGTGATTACATTTTTTTCTTTTCGTTTCATTTTCATAGCGATCTGCCTCTCCACATTCCATCTGGTCAAACCAGAGGAAAAAGTGTTAGAAATCTCATTGTTCTCACAAGATTTCCAGTCCAGCATAGTCAATCCTGGCTCCATTCAAGTCCATGGGACTTCATTGGGGCCAAGATGTCACTGAGGATACTTAGGTGACTGTCATAAACAGACAGTTAAAGGTTAAGAAGTTCACCTAGCCTAGCTGACACCTGACCAGCGGAACCAATGGGGGGACAAGATGTTTCAAGAGGAAGGAGGGAAGTTCTTCCTTTGTTCTATTCATTAAGTTCTGTGCTGGAGTGAAAAGATCCAGGAATCAACCAGAGTAGTGAGTATTAGAGAAGGAATAAATTAGCTTATGTTTATTTCCTTTGGTGACTTTGTCTTTTTGCATTAGAGGGATAATCAAATTGGGTTTTCTTTTATGTAACTAAGGTTTTTGCCCAGGGGAACATCCTCTGTGTTTTGAATCTGTTGTCTGTGAAAGTAGCTTACCTGCTAATCTCAGAGGTATTCCTTTCACCCCTTTTCCTTAATTAAAAGTCTTCTTTTTCAGAACCTGATTGATTTTTTCCTTGTTTTAAGATCCAAGGGGTTTGGATCGGTGTTCACCAGGAAATTGGTGGAGAAGTCTCTCAAGGTTACCCAGTATCAGAGGGGTAGCCATGTTAGTCTGGATCTGTAAAAGCAGCAAAGAGTCCTGTGGCACCTTATAGACTAACAGACGTATTGGAGTATGAGCTTTCCTGGGTGAATACCCACTTCGTCGGATGCAATGTTGGTTACCCAGGGAAGGGTTACAGTATTTGACAGGGAGAGATTTTGGGGGAGAAGACAGAGTTTCCCAAATGACTCATTAACAGCTGTTTTTAACGATTTGGGTGGTGGCAGCATACTGATCTAAGCTGGTAATTAAGTTTGGGGATTCTCATGCAGGTCCCCACATCTGTACCCTAAAGCTCAGAGTGGGGGTGAAACCTATGACAGTGACTCAAAAAAAATCCATGCTTTGAGAGCCTATTTGAACTGATTCCCCCAAATCCTTTGAAAGTCACCATCACTAATATAAAGGACTTTGTCTGTATAACCATCACAGTTAGTTTTGTTGATTTGTCACATTTTATTCTGTAGCATGTCCAGGAGGAGCTGCATCACCATGCAATAACAGAGGCCGCTGTTTTCAGGGTATAAACGGAGATGGAAAATGCACTTGCCAAGTATGTCCTTTCAATTTTTGAAATGATAGTGTGTATCACAGCTAGGAAATACTGCATATTTATGCCAGAAAAATACATAAAGTGAAAATATTTCAGAAATAGCCTGCAGAGATGGTTTGGGGGCAGGACAGGTTGGTTTTATTTCATTTTTGTTTATTTAAGTTTCTGCTCACATAAAACTTCAAATGATTCCTTATGACTATTTACCTTATAGTTTCTATAATGTTCATTTGGTGGTGTTAAATAATCCCACCCAGAAGGAAAAAATAAAAGGTCAAATTCTTCCTGATATGTGCGTGTAAGCCCCGTTAAATTGGTCCACTTCATTCTGCTTTGGCTAATCTTCTAGAAACACTGCAAAGGACATCTTTTCTAGAGCACATGGGTGAGAGTTGGAGAATGAGAAACAGGGTAGAATTGAGGCTTTTTTATTATTATTATTATTATTGATTAGCTAGTAATTAGAATGATATGAGTAGTCAGTTAAGTTTTGTTGCAATTCTTCATTATATTTTAAGCCTTCTGAGTTTCTGTGGAAGTGGTCAGAGCTCTGAATGGGAACATAATGGCTAATCACTGACAGAAATTAAGTTTAATGTATAAGCATGTGAGGGAGAAAAATTGGCCAAAGGAGATTTTACCTGGGATTTACTTGAGCAGTCCTCATCTTGGTGGCACAATGTTTTTTCCAAATTGCTGTCTATAGTCCTTTCAGCATTATAACATTTTCTTATGCATGGCTACTCTGCTTGTATTCAAATGTTTAATTATATAGTAGAATGACTTTCCTTATGTGTTCTATAGCAAAGATTTGGTGGGACAGCCTGTGAAACTTGTGCTGAAGATAATTTATTTGGACCCAACTGCACTTCAGGTATCTCTGATTTTAGCTCCTTTTATAGAAGTGAAAAAAATATTAAATCTATATTAATGCAGGATGAATTGAATGGCCAATAACGTAGGTGCAGCACAGTGAAAAATAGTATCCTTAAATATCTTTGTTTCATCATATAATCAAATAAACTAGAGATGGGAAGGACCTGCTAGATTATCCAAGTCCTCTCACAGTTAGGGCTGTAATGTTTCCTGCCATAGATTTTCATTGGCTATATATATATTAGGGCTGTTTAACTGCGATTAATTGCGCTGTTAAACAATAATAGAATACCATTTATTTAAATCTTTTTGATGTTTTCTACATTTTCAAATGTATTGATTTCAATTACAACACAGAATACAAAGTGTACAGTGCTCACTTTATATTATTTTTATTATAAATAATTGTGCTGTAAAAAAACTGTAAAGAAATAGTATTTTTCAGTTCACCTATACAATACAACTACTGAAGTGAAATCTTTTTGTCATGAAAGTTGAATTTACAAATGTAGAATTATGTACAAAACATAACTGCATTCAAAAATAAAACAATGTAGAACTTTAGAGCCTACAAGTCCACTCAGTCCTACTTCTTGTTCAGCCAATCACTCAGACAAATAAGTTTGTTTACATTTGCAGGAGATAATGCTGCCCGCTTCTTGTTTACAATTTCACCTGTAAGTAAGAACAGGCGTTTGCATGGCACTTTTGTAGCCAGCATTGCAAGGTATTTACATGCCAGATATGCTAAACATTCATATGCCCCTTCATGCTTCAGTCACTAATCCAGAGGACATGCTTCCATGCTGATGGCACTCATTAAAAAAATGCATTAATTAAATTTGTGACCAAACTCCTTGGGGGAGAATTGTATGTCTCCTGCTCTGTTTTACCCGCACTGTGCCATATATTTCACGTTATAGCAATCTCAGATGATGACCCAGCACATATTGTTTGTTTTAAGAACACTTTCACTGCAGATTTGACAACACACTAGGAGGGTACCAATGTAAGATTTCTAAAAATAGCTATAGCACTCAACTCAAGTTTTAAGAATCTGAAGTGCCTTCCAAAATCTAAGAGGGACGAGGTGTGGAGCATGCTTTCAGAAATCTTAAAAGAGCAACACTCCGATTCAGAATCTACAGAACCCGAACCACAAAAATAAAATCAACCATCAGCTGGTGGCATCTGATTCAGATGCTGAAAATGAACATGCGTTGGTCCATACTGGTTTGGATCATTATCGAGCAGAACCCGTCATCAGCATGGACGCGTGTCCTTTGGAATGGTGATTGATGTATGAAGAGACATATTAATCTTTAGCACGTCTAGCATATTAATATCTTGCAACGCCGGCTACAGCAGTGCCATGCGAACACCTGTTCTCACTTTCAGGTGACATCATAAACAAAAAGCAGGCAGCCTTATCTCCTGCAAATGTAAACAAACTTCTTTGTCTTAGTGATTGGCTGAACAAGAAGTAGGACTGAGTGGACTTGTATTTCTTTTGTTTATCATTTTACAGTGCAAATATTTGTAATAAAAATAACAATATAAAGTGAGCATTGTACACTTTGTACTCTGTATTGTAATTGAAATCAATACGTCTGAAAATGTAGAAAAACATCCAAATATATTTAATACATTTCAGTCAGTATTCTATTGTTTAACATTGTGATTAAAACTGTTATTAATGGAGATTAATTTTTTTAATCATGATTAATTGTTTTTAGTTAATCGCGTGAGTTAACTGTGATTAATTGACAGAGCTTATATATATAAGTATGGGGGTCAGGGGTGTAATTGTGGTATTTTAGGATAGCATTGTGTGGTAACTTACCAAAAGCCAACTTGCAGTATGTTTAATAAATTTCCTAACTAAAGGTCCTGGAAGCATAGCATATAATTACACACCAAAACATTACCCAAAAATCAAATAAATACAATATAGTATTAAAACCAGTGTACATGAGTCAGAAACCAAGTCATCAACCAAAATGCAATCATGAATCGGCTGTAACTTAAATATTCCTTAGTGGCTGTTCTACAATAATCACAGTAACTGTACAGCCTCAAAGGCATATTGTTTCCAACAGTTGTCCACTGGATGCCAGTGTTGATTCAGATAAATGCTATTGAGATAACATTTTTATACAAATAGAGCATTTGAATCAATTCAGTATCTTTAATGGAATTATTCCTAAGGCTATTGGAGGATTCAACGGCATGTTCTTTTAACCATGATTTATGGTTTCAGCCTTCAGATATTTCAGCTGTTGATGCCTATTCCAAATTCTCTAGGGGCCCCCGGAGGCTGTGCATTGATACAGCTGGCAGCAAATATGCCTTCAGCAATACCTGGGATGTGGGTAGGGTTGCCAACCCTCCCAGTTTCGCCAGGAGTCTCCCGGCATCAGGCTCTATCTCCCCGAGGCTACTGAAGCCAAACTGGGAGATTTTAGGCTGCTAAAAGTTCCTGCCTGCCCTGGCCCTGCACCACTCACAGAAGCAGCCAGCGTGTCCCTGTTGTCCCTAGAGGAAGGGCCAGGAGGTCTCTGTGCGCTGCCACTGCCCCGAGCACTGACTCAACAGCTCCCATTGACTGGGAACTGCAGCCAGTGGGAGCTGTGGGGGTGGTGCCTGCAGGCAAGGGCAGTGCGCAGAGCCTCCTGCCCCACTCCTGGGGCTGCAGGGACATGCCATCCACTTCCGGGAGCAGTGCGGGGGTAGAGCAGGCAGGGAATCTGCCTTAGGTCCACTGTGCCACCGACCGGAAGCTACTGAGGTAAGCACTGCCGGCTGGAGCCCACACCCCTCCCCACACACACACCACAACCCCTTGCCCCAACCCTGAGCCGCTCCCGGAGCCAGCACCCCAAATCTCCTCCTGCACCCCAACCCCCTGCCCCAGCCCTAAGCCATCTCCTGGAGCCAGCAGCAAAAAACCCCCTCCTCCACCACAACTCCCTACTCCAGGCTGGAGCACCCTCCTGCACCCAAACTCCCTCCCAGAGCTCACACCCTTCACTCCCTCCTGCATCCCAACCACCTGCCCCAGCTCTGAGACTCCTCCCGCACCCAAACTCCCTCTCAGATCTTGAACCCCACACCCTTTCCTGAACCCCAACCCTCTGCCCCAGGCTCAGGCCAGAGCTCACTCGCACACTTCGTACTCCTTGGCCCCAGCCCTGAACCTCCTCTAGCACCCAAACTCCCTCCCAGATCTTGTACCCCCCCACATCCCCTCCTGCACCCCTGCCCAGCCCAGTGAAAGTGAGTGAGGGTGGGGAAGAGCAAGTGATGGAGGGAGGGGGGATGGAGTGGAGAAAGAGTGGGGCAGGGTGTTTGGGTGATTGGACAGTTGGCAACCCTAGCTGTGGGAGACCCTTCAGTTCAAGTCTCCCCACTGCTTGAGAGAAGGGATTTGAACCATGAGCTGTTATCTCTCAGGAACATGCTCTAACCATTGAACTATAGGATAGTCTGATGTGACCCTCCCTCCGTATCTCCTCTTGAAGTTGTTCCACTGTATATAAATAAAGAGGATCCTTGGTCTCCCATATTCTATGGGAATGGCCTAGCCCACAGGCTATAGGATTATTCTCATGCTTAGGCCCTCTTTCTTTGGTGCTCTCTCTGAGAGAGAGAGAGAAAACATAGCCTGGTAGTGAGGGTGGCAGACCTCACTTCAAATCCCACCTCCCCTGGTGGGAACTTGAACCCAGGGGCGGCTCTAGACATTTTGCCGCCCCAAGCACGGCGGCATGCCGCGGGGGGCGCTTTGCCGGTCGCCGGTCCCGCGGCTCCAGTGGACCTCCCGCAGGCGTGCCTGCGAACAGTCCGTTGGTCCCGCAGCTTCGGTTGACCTCCCGCAGGCGTGCCTGCGGAGGGTCTGCTGGTCCCGCGTCTCCACCCAAGCCGCGAGACCAGTGGACCCCCCGCAGGCACGCCTGCAGGAGGTCCACTGGAGCTGCGGGACCAGCGGACCCTCTGCAGGCACACCACCGAAGGCAGCCTGCCTGCCGCTCTCCCGGTGACAGGCAGAGCGCCCCCCACAGCACGCCGCCCCAAGCACGCACTTGGTGTGCTGGGGCCTAGAGCCGCCCCTGCTTGAACCAGGGATTTTCCATGTCCCAGATATGTACCCTAACAAGTAGGCTAAAAGTTATGAGGGATTTGCCTCCACCACTTCCCAGTTAGTTTTGTTTGAACTAACCTGACAAACTCAATGGCCTACACGTGACCTAGGTGGTTTAATGTCTTTCTTCCCTTTGTTCATGAATTAGTCTGAGGCTTAGGTGGGAGATAGGTGCCAGGGTGTCTAGAGAGAGGCAGCAGGGCACACTTTCAGAGACAGAGACAGAGACATAGGCACCCAGAGAGTTTTCACTTCAAAAACTTAGGCACCTACAAGGTTTGGCATAGGGAGGGGAACATCGTAGTGGTGTTGAAACCAGGACCGAAGTGTCTAAGTCCCTATTTGAGGCACCTAACTGCAGTTGTGCATTAAAACCTAAGGGCTTGTCTACACGAGAAAGTTGTAACAATGTAACTATATTAATATAAAACAGTACAATCCCCTAGAGTAGATGCAGCTATATATATATATATATATATATATATATACATATAAATAAAAGGTGCTTATACTGGTATAGCTCAGTAATTCTCAACCAGAAGTCCGGGGTCCCCTAGGGGGCCTCAAGCAGGTTTCAGGGAGGCCTCTAAGCAGGCCAGCATTAGACTTGCTGGAGCCCAGGGCAGAAAGCCAAAGCCCCACCTCATGGGGCTGAAGCCCAGTCCCTGAGCCCTGCCACCTGAGGCTGAAGCCTGAGCAACGTAGCTTTGTGAGGGGTCCTGTGGCATGGGACCCCAGACAATTGCTCTGCTTGCTACCCCCTAACACAGGCCCTGGCTTTTATATGCAGAAAACCAGCTGTTGTGGCACAGGTGAGCAGTGGAGTTTTTATAGCATGGGGCGGGGAGCTCAGAAGGAAAAAGGTTGAGAACCCTTGGTGGAGCTTATTCTCATATAGGAAAGGGAATAAACTGTCCCAGTGTAAGTCATCTTTATAGTGACATAACTGTGTCCACACTAGGGCTTTAGCAGTATAACTTTTTCAGTAAAATATTATACTGGTAAAACATTTAAAAGTACACCTAGTCTAAGGGACAAATTTTCAAAGGGGCCTCAGCATTGTCTGGAATTTGTACATGTGCAACTTTGAAGATGAAAATTGTTAGCCACAGAATTCTGTGCACTCCTTGTCCCCAGAAATGTTGATTTTGTCCTTCCAATGTAAACAGTGGAAGGACTAAATAAAACCTGTTCCAGAGCTTGACCTATTTATGGATGCCCTTAAAGTGGCTAATGTTCTCCCGTCTGTGCCCCTTGATATTAGCATGGGAACTGTTCCATTTGATGTTTAAAGGCTGGGGTCCCATTTTCAAATCTGAGTAAAGTTAGGCCATCCAGGTCACTAGCAGCATGTTCTAATCAGCACCTCCACACCTAGACACCCATTTTAGGCCCCAACAGGTCTGCTTCAGCAACCAGGGGTGGGACTTGAGCATCCCGGTGCAAAGCCTGTAACACCCATGTTTGTCAAAAACGGTAGTGTTTATTTACTGCATCTAAAACATTAGTGGCATGAAAAACCACTGAAGACCTTGTTTCAAATCCACTAACTTATTTACCAAAACCAATCCATTTCTACATATAGTTTGCAACTGTGCTCACGGAGTATGCAACAGTGGAATTACAGGGGATGGAGGATGTACCTGTTTGTCTGGATACAAAGGGCTTAACTGTGATCAGGGTAAGTATAGTGTTTTTCTTCCAGCACATAATCACGAACTTCTTTATGGTGGCTGCTGGTGAGAGCTAAATATATTAATTTAATGCACATGAAAGTACAGCTGCAAAATACACACCCCAACTCAAACCCTGTCACATCTAAACCTAGCGAAGACCCATGATAATTATCACTGCATCATTACATCATTGATCACCACTAACAGTGGCCACATCACCACTCAGTGCCTTGCTCATCTATACTCTGCATTGGTTCTTGAACAGCAGAAGGATTAAGTGTAATGTTCATTAGTGTGATGTTCAGCCACAGTATAACCCTTTGCCTTCTTTCTCTCCAGCAATACCTGAGTGTGAGGCCTTACAGTGCCCTGAAAACTCCAGATGCTCTATTTCTAGTGAAGACGAAACCAAACTGGAATGTACATGTCTTCCCAATTACCATGGAGATGGTAAACAATGCGAACGTAAGTAGCTGTGAAGCCTGATGGGCCATGGCCACCTAGTTTGTTTCCATAAAATCAGCCCAGGTGAACAACAATTTACATTCACTGAGAGAGGTCCCGCTGCATGGTGACTCAGCTGCATGACTGATCCTGAATACAAACATTACAGACAAATCGAGCACATGCTACTTTTCCAATTCTTAATGAAGGTTTTCCCCAATGTGGTCTTTACTACCCTGGCTATGCCACTTGAATTGTCAAACTGACAGTTTTTCCTCCCCCAACAGAACATTCTGCAGCACTGACACACAGGTCTGGGTATTTTGTCATGAAGAAACATTTGTTTCTATTTATTCTATTACATTAATACATAACCATACATTATTATTCTATAAAAAGCAACAAAGAATCCTGTGGCACCTTATAGACTAACAAATGTATTGGAGCATGAGCTTTCATGGATGAATACCCACTTGTCAGTCTGACGAAATGGGTATTCACCCACAAAAGCTTGTGCTCCAATACATTTGTTAGTCTATAAGGTGCCATAGGACTTTTCATTGCTTTTTACAGATCCAGACTAACACAGCTACCCCTTTGATTATTATTCTAATAATTCTAACAAATTATGAAGACTCAATAGTGTTTATCTAGTAACACAGTAATTGCAGTCATGGATCAGACCCGAGATCCATCTCATCTGGTATTTTGTCTCCAACAGTGGCTTGTGCCTGATGTTTCAGGAGAAAGTTCAAGAAACTGCATCAGAGAAGTTTCTTCCTATTTCCCATCAGTCAGTGGCTGTCCTATGGCTTAAAGCAAGAGACATTATATCCCGCTATATTGTATTTTATCTATGGTACTAATGGCAAAATTTGCCACTAGGTTCAGTTTTTTAAACTGCATAGTGATGGATGAACTAATTCAGATAAGATGACTCACTTTGAAATCACAGGCAACCACTTGTGCTTTAATTTCCCCATTGGCTACTATCAGTATTACAGATGAAGGGCCAGATCTTGAACAGCTAACTCTCAGTGGTGAGCAGTTACTCACAGGAGTAATGCCACTGACTTCAATGGAACTACGCACGTAACTGTTGGGTTCCTAGGATGGCCCTAGCTCTGCAGCAGTATGGAGGGAATGGACTAAAGTATTCATGGGCCAATCCTCTATCCCAGTGGCTCTCAACCAGGGGTACATGTACCCCCCGGGGATACACAGAGGTTTTCCAGGAGTACATCAACTCATCTAGATCAATGTTTCTCAGCCTGGGGGTTGTGACCCCCATGGCAGGTCACAGGAAGGGTTTAAGGGTGTCATAAGTGCAAGGCCAGCGATAGGAGGTGGCAAGCAGGACAACTGCCTGTGGCCCCACACCACAGCAGGCCCCACAAAGCTAAGTTACATGCTTCAACCTGGGGAGGCAGGGCTCGGGCTTGAGCCCCTGAAATGGGTACAGTAGTCTGAAGAGGTTGAGAACCACTGCTCTATCCCTGCTGTATAAAGCTTGGGTTTGGAAGACCCATTCTGCTGCATGACATTTTCCTACTAATCTAACATGCCTTAGGACAGTTATTTTAAGTCATGTCACCTACTTGATCCTCTATGATCACAATTCATCAAAGCAGCAGGCAATAGTTATAATTAAGATTTTTTAAAATGAATGCATTATTGTAGGTTTAATGGGTAATAACTCGACATCCCAGCTTTAAAGGTCACTTATGTACAAAAACATAGATAGTTGTTTTCTATGTTGCTATAAATAGGTTCCTATTTCATATCTTCATGTTGATATAACACTCTGGACTTAGCTATTTTAGGCAGTTTGTTCTATAGGCTCCACTACCCCCTTACTTTTGTAACTTTGAGGTAATTATTAATTTGTTTTATTAATGTTTTTTCAAGCTATCAACCCGTGCTTAAAAAAGGTCTGTGCTCCGAATGCTTATTGCACCTATCTTGGACCTAATCGTCATAAATGTGTTTGCCAAGAAGGCTATAAAGGGGATGGCCAAGTCTGCTTACCAATAAACCCTTGCCAAGGGATGTTTGGAAATTGCCCTACAGAGTCTACCATTTGCAGATATGATGGTCCAGGAAAGGTAAGCGCTGAACTGGAGCCCAAAGCATTTCCAAAGTCAACTGACTAGGACCAAGAATGGTTTTTCCCTGGGGGGAGACAGTCTTGCCTAGTGGATAATGCTCTCAACAGGCACTTGGGTTCTATTCCTAGCTCTGCCGTGGCCTGCTGGCTGACCTTGGGCAAGTCATTTTCTCTTTCTATGCCCTTGTATCCCCAGTTTACAAAAGGGTGAAATGATAACAACCTCCTTTATAAAGCACTTTGCAATCTACTGATGCAAGAACACTGTACAAGAGTATTAACACTGTATTATTAATTCTGCTGGCTACCTGAGTTAAACATTCCTTAGTAAAATTCCCTCCATTGATCAAGTGAGGCTTTCAAAAGGTCCCACCTGTTCTAAATAGACATTAATGTTCCCATGGCACTTTTTGTAAGAGGTAGGGCTTGCCTTGGAGTCCTTGTCCATAAATTTTGCCTGCTCCCAACTATTTTGCAGTTCCCTGTGTGCTGGTTTGTTGGCCTTCACTATTCTCGAGGAGGGGGGGAGGCTGCATTTCAGTGATGTTATATGCATTTACTGTAGTTTATTAAATGCTTTGTGATCTTTTTGGGGAAGAAAAGGTCTATGTGAACACTGAATATAAATTTGGCCTATCTGCACAGATTTTAATAAATACCTCCTTCTAAGCAATGGCATCTAAAGAATTTTATTTCTCTTTTAAGGATATCATTTGAAAGCCAGAAATTTTCTAGGATGGATAAAATCTAGAAAAGGGTTGAATAAATCTGGATAAGCTGCATATATGCATCTGAATTTGTTGGGTGTTTACCTGAGCCTTTTGAAGTTATCTTTAAATCCTTGCCCTGGCTTTTGTGACAGAAACATGCTGAAAATAGCAAGTCACTAATGCAATCTGAAATACAATCTAACTTTTGTCTTTTGCCCCTGATTTAGTCCCACTGTGAATGCAAAGAACATTACAGAAATTTAGTCCCTGGAAAAGGATGCAGTATGACAGATATCTGTGAGACTAACAACACCTGCCATAAAAATGCAAAATGCATTATGGTTGCACCGGGACAAATTGTGTAAGTCTTTTTCCTTCTTAAATCTTTCACTGATTATATTTTATTCAGTAAATAGGCTATTAAGGAAAAAGAGATGGCAGAGCAATTCTCAGTGTATCATTGACAGTTTCTTTACAAAGTAACTTTATAAAACTAGTGCAGGAATAATGCTTGGTACAGTGTAGGGAACAGCAAGATAGTTGAGTGTTGCAAGAAGAGAGTGTGCATATGACATTGCATTTATATTGCTCATTTATAGCTTGATCCAGTGTCCATTGAAGTAAATGGGAGCTCTTTCACTGATTTCAATAGGTTTTGGATCAAACAAGTGTGGTGGTATCATAGATGGAGGCACAGTGTATGAACAAAGAATTATACAATATAATACTACAGAGAATATGTACTATAGCTTAATGCAAAACCTCAGAACACAGTATTAAAACAAAGAGTTAAACTCTAACTCTCTTCACTCTCCAGAGATATTGTAATATGACTGATGTTTGGTTTATAAGAGAGTTTATTTGTAGTGTTGCTCTTTAGGATTACAATATGGCTGATAATACAGGGTAATAATTCCTTTCTGGTGTCAAAAATACCTTCCATATAGGTGTTCACACTTAGCATAAAGGCAATTCTCTTGGTTTAAGAAGAGGACATCTTATCAATTTTTTGCATTCTCATGCTGGTTGTCCTTACAATATTAATGGAACTTTTCTATTATAAATGACTGTGCATTTAGTACAAGTTTATACAGAATGTTCTTCTGCCCACCTGCAGAGCAGGTTACACAGCCTCTTCTCTGTGCCTCACAATCTACCTTGTGATAATGACACAGAAGTAGAGCAGGGTAGGAAACAGTTTTCCTATCCTGTGAGAGTTTCTGAGATTTAAAAAAAAAAAAAAAAATTCTCAAAAAAATTTATGAACCAAAAATCTGAAAAAAAATCAAATCAGGTCAAACAAAATGTTTCATTTTCATAATTTTGAAATGGTTTGTTTTTATTTTGACCTTTAATATTTGTATTTACATTTTTTTCTATAAATTCATTAGATTTCAAATCAAAAAGTGCTTTCAAATTCAAAATGAATCTTTTCATTGAGAAAATATTGAAATTGGATGTTTTGACAATTTCAGTTGGACTTTTTTTTTTCAAAATTAGTTCAAAATGGGAATTTCTTAAAAATAAAATATATCAAACTTCAGCTCCGCACAGGACTTTCAGTTACATAAGCCTACAGATTGGCCTGAGTAGAAGAAGCAGTAGGAAGTAGTAACAGAGCAGTAAAGTACAGATCAGATCAGTAATTTATGCAATAGGGAATAAAGCTGAAAATATTTATAAATCATTTGCTATCACTGAATAAAGAGAAACAAATAACTATGACTTCTTTTTTTAAAAGTCTGCTGGCCATTTCATTCCACAAAAAATAGACACATGAATGGTATTACTTTTACCGAAGGAAGCAGAGTCCCGGGGAAAGCATGGAAACCTTTAGTCCCTATATGAACAGTGGAGCATTATGATTTTATTGGTAAGGAAGATCACAGGAGATCATCCATTAGGTGGGATTTGAAACAGAAAACTCTTAGAAAATTTAATATCTGGGCTAACTCTGGAACCAGCATTGCAACTCTGGCGCTACAGTCTAGTAAAACTAGTAAAAATAAAATTCACCCAACAAGAAAGTAGTAGAAAGTAAAATGAATGCTGTCCAGGAGTTTTCTTTCATGCTTTATCATTTTTCATTTTGCCACTTGAACTTTTCAAGAGTTGAAGAAGGGTTTTTATTTTACATTTTCCAACTCAGAAAAAAAACAAATCCCCCTGAACATCATTTGATTACATTCTGTGGCAAAAAGAGAGATTGGAGGGAATTCTAGATGTCCCCAAAAAGCTGGAAATTTTTGAAAAGATTGAAACTTCCAGTTTGTGGGAAAAGCTATTTATAGTAAAACAAAAAAAATTTGAATGAAAATTGTGATAGCTAGATGGGGGCACAGCCATAATAAAGAGCTACCGATGCTGCTGTTGTATCACAAGTATACAGGGAAGCGATGCCAGTGCTGTGTTTGACTGTAGCTCAAATTTTAAACCTATATGTCTCCAACTTCCAGCTCTTCTTCCTTTGTTACACTTGAAAATAAGTTATTGTGGTGGCCCTGAGCTAGACCCAGAATATTTTGTTGCTCCTCGTAATTGGAAATTGTAAGTTGTACTGCTGGTCTGCTGCCTCAGTCACTTCAGCTTCCTGTGCAAGCTCTTTGCTTAGAGGAAGACACTGCACCTGTAGTTTGGGGATTATAAAATAGCAGTAGACCAGGGGTAGGCAACCTATGGCACGTGTGCCGAAGGTGGCACACGAGCTGATTTTCAATGGCACTCACACTGCCATGGTCCTGGACCACTGGTCCAAGGGGCTCTGCATTTTAATTTAATTTTAAATGAAGCTTCTTAAACATTTTAAAAACCTTATTTAAACTATTGTTGTATGTAAAGTAGTTATATATTATAGACTTACGGAAAGAGACCTTCTAAAAAGGTTAAAATGTATTACTGGCATGCAAAACCTTAAATTAGAGTGAATAAATGAAGACTCTGGCACCCCACTTCTGAAAGGTTGCCGACCCCTGCAGTAGACTATTGCTGTCTTTTTCTGTTCCCACATAGGTCTTTTTTGCATCAGTGTTAAAAAATTTTAAACAACATTTCTTCAAGACAGAAGTTACATACAGCTATGCCATTGAAGGCCACTAAGAAACTTCAGCTGGTGCAGAATATGGCAGCTCAGCTAGTTAACAGGGCTGGTTATTGGAAGCACATTCAATTGTAAACTCTTTGGGGCAATGCCAAGCAAAATGGGGCCCCCAATCTTTGCCCTCTAGCTGGAGCATATAAACCTCTTCCCTGACTTCTCTCTTCTGCTTTTTTACTTCTCTCTATTTTGACTCAGTTCCTAAAATAAATAACACTGGTTAAGTAACCACACCTCTTTCCTATAGCAGGGGAGAAGCATGGAAACTCACTCTCTCTCTCTCTCTCTCCTCTGCTGAAAGGAGAGAGAGATACTTCCCCACTCCCTAGCTTGGGTAAGCAGCACTCTCCCACAACTCTCATCCCTCCACGACTGGTGCAATGTGTCTTCTCCATTCTGTTTCATTCCAACAACAGAGATTAAAAAATAACCGTGCCTGGTTTGCATTAGGCCTGCTTCTCCCTACCTGTTCCCGTCCCTAATGGAAAACAGTGGATGGAAACAGCCCTATTAAAAGAAAAACACACACACACATATACACTGAAAGACTTTACAAATTGCACCAGGTACATGCTCCAAACTATAGACAAAAGTTACCCAATATAGGCAACTGCCTGGCTGCTCCCTGCCCCAACACACAGAGATAAATTAAGTCATTTAAAAAGCAAAGGGAAGTTCAAATTGGAAGCTTTGCTCCCAAGCAGAAGCTATAATTGCAAAATCTTTATTTCTGCAGCACTCAAATCCAAACCAAAAAATTGGCTTCTAACTCCATTCTGCACAGTCAGAGGTGGTATTTTTCTGACTAAATTAAATTAAATTTCAAACCACAATGCACAGCCCACATTTCTAAGCACACCGTGACTCTAGAAACGACCACAAACAAATGTGGTCAGCAATCTCTTCCTTGACAAGCCTTTGCTGTAAAAGAAGGCAGCATTAATTTACAAGTCTTAATCTGATTTCTGTATTATTTCAAAAACTGTTTCTCCTGCCAATGGAATACAAGCTGTCAGGAACACTATCCCTGACGATGCCACAGCACAACTGGCTGCTGAGCTCTGTGCCTTTATACTTACACACAACTATTTCAAATTTGATGACAATATATATCTCCAAATCAGTGGCACTGCTATGGGCACCCGCATGGCCCCACAATATGTCAATATCTTTATGGCCGACCTGGAACAATGCTTCCTCAGCTCTCGTCCACTCACGCCCCTTCTCTACCTACGCTACATTGATGACATCTTCATCATCTGGACCCATGGGAAGGAGACTCTGGAAAAATTCCACCACGATTTCAACAGCTTCCACCCACCATCAACCTCAGCCTGCAATCTACACGGGAGGTCCACTTTCTTGACACCACGGTGCAAATAAGTGATAGTCACATTAACACCACCCTATATCGAAAACCTACCGACTGCTATGCCTACCTTCATGCCTCCAGCTTCCATCCCGGACACATCACACGATCCATTGTCTACAGCCAAGCACTGAGGTACAACCGCATCTGCTCTAACCCCTCAGACAGAGACCAACACCGACAAAATCTCCACCAAACATTCTCAAAACTACAATACCCACATGAGGAAATAAGGAAACAGATAAACAGAGCCAGACGTGTACCCAGAAGCCTCCTACTGCAAGACAAACCCAAGAAAGAAACCAACAGGACTCCACTGGCCATCACATACAGCCCCCAGCTAAAACCCCTCCAACGCATCATTAAGGATCTACAACCCATCCTGGACAATGATCCCACACTTTCACAAGCCTTGGGTGGCAGGCCAGTCCTTGCCCACAGACAACCTGCCAACCTGAAACATATTCTCACCAGTAACTGCACACCGCACCATAATAACTCTAGCTCAGGAAACAATCCATGCAACAAACCTCGATGCCAACTCTGCCCACATATCTACACCAGCGACACCATCACAGGACCTAACCGGATCAGCCACACCATCACTGGTTCATTCACCTGCACATCCACCAATGTAATATACGCCATCATATGCCAGCAATGCCCCTCTGCTATGTACATTGGCCAAACTGGACAGTCTCTACGGAAAAGGATAAATGGACACAAAATCAGACATTAGGAATGGCAATATACAAAACCTGTAGGGGAGCACTTCAACCTCCCTGGGCACACTATTGCAGACCTTAAGGTGGCCATCCTGCAGCAAAAAAACTTCAGGACCAGACTTCAAAGAGAAACTGCTGAGCTTCAGTTCATCTGCAAATTTGACACCATCAGCTCAGGATTGAACAAAGACTATGAATGGCTTGCCAACTACAGAACCAGTTTATCCTCTCTTGGTTTTCACACCTCAACTGCTAGAACAGGGCCTCATCCTCCCTGATTGAACTGACCTCGTTATCTCTAGCTTGCTTGCTAGCATATATATACTGCCCCTGGAAATTTCCACCACATGCATCTGAAGAAGTGGGTATTCACCCACGAAAGCTCATGCTCCAAAACGTCTGTTAGTCTATAAGGTGCCACAGGATTCTTTGCTGCTTTTATAGATCCAGACTAACACGGCTACCCCTCTGATACTTCTCCTGCCAAGTTGTTTCTCAGCTTTTTTAAAGCCCAGATTCTAGGAAACTGAATTCTTGCACCCACAGCCTGAGATTTGCCCAACCACTCCCCTTCTCCCACAGAAAGAAGGGTTAAGCCCCAAATGTTTCAAGGCAAAAAGGACCTGTGCCTCTGCAGCAGTTCTGGAGTCCCCTGCTCCCCACTCATGCTCTGTGGCAGTGCAGATGCCCAAGGGATCCCCTTAAAGAGGGGGAGTGTTTACCAGCTTAGTGGGCCTTCCATGAAAAGTAATATGGCCATTAGTCTGAATTAACGTTCCTGCTGTTTTTCCACTGCGTTGGTAGAGGGCAATACACGGGCCCCTTGATCACAATCCCAGATCTCCTTCCAAACTTCTAGTTCTCCAGACTCAGGGACGACTCTGTGGACTTTAAGGCAAGAAGGGTGTTATCTTGGAGGCAGCTGTCACACATCCCCCCTCTATATAGGAAAAGGAGATCTACAAGGGGACAGAGCACCATCTGGTTCTGGATTAACACTACGCTACATGTGGGGAGGGGGCATGATTGGCAGAAGATGTGCATGTGTAATAAATATAAACAGGAGGTGGACACCTTGAGGTTGTTTGATCATATAAAGAAGATACTTTTGATTGTGTGGAATAATACTCCTTTAATGATGCTTGTAGAAATCTCAGCCAGATGAATCATTAAATACAAGGCTTGTCTGATAATGTAACTTGTTTAAGACTTAACTGGGAAGGGTGCTATTGTCGATTTTATAATTTCAGCCACGGTCGCTGCTTACACCACACAGCAGAGCCTGCAGGCAACCTACCAAGTGCAAAATATCAGTGGCAGCATTAGTGAAGATGGCAACCGAGGAAGATTTTCAAAATCAGCTAATGATTTTATGTGCCCAACTTGAGACACCTTAAAGGAGTCTGATTTTCAGAAAGAATTGAGCACCTGCCCTCCTAATAATCAAGCCCCTTCAAGGTATCTCAAAGTTGGGCACCCAAAATTGCTACTTTTGAAAAACCTTGCCCATTTATGTACACTAGCAGCTACTCAAGAAACATTTGTGGTTGTGCAATTGTAACAGTACAAGGTCTAACATCCTTTGGAGGGTGGAGCCTCTAGTGGGCATCCTGACTGGGTATTTGAACAGATGATACATTCCATTCAATAGAGAGCAGTAGCGCACACATTGAGGAAGGACAGAAACCCACACTATGAAAGCATGTGATTTCATATCATAATGACTGTAGAAAAACTATGCTAAACCATCAGTAATGTTGACAAAAATGACTGTTAGTTTGATATCAGTATTTTAATCACCACACCTTTGGTTTGATGAAAAGACATGCGCAAATAACTGCCAATCTGTAACAGAGATACAGTGTACATTATGGCAAATAAAAACATGGCTTCAAATGTAGGTAGCTGCAGCTTGGTGATCAGTGAGCCCATATCAAACCTCTTTATAGATAAGACCAGAGAAGTTTAGCTTAAAGAAACTATAAAATCTGGCAAATAGACTTTAATTTTGGAACTCTATCTTTGCTCCAATGTCACATGGCTTCAGTTTTGTCACTTTGTATGGTCTTGTGCTAAGATAGGATATAAACGCTGTTACTGCAGTGAGGTAAAATTACTGCTGGTCAAATAATGAATGAGTGTATTAACTTTATATGATAAGTGACAGAAAACTGAGGAATCATTTATTAATCAAGTGCTATTTGACAGTCTGCAGAACTGATCAAAAAAAGGGAAATGAAATGTATTTGCAAATCATCAAAACGCTAGAACTCAGATAAGTGATTCCCAACAATTCAATTACATCTGGTTAAAATTTTACTGATACAACAGTATCTGTATCCAACTGATGCTGAAGGTAAATTTTGTTCTTTTCACAGGTGTACTTGCCAGAAAGGTTATGTAGGTGATGGGTTTGTATGCTATGGAAATATAATGGAACGCATCAGAGACCTGAACACTGAACCGGGAGGACAGTGGCAAGGAAAACTGACATCTGCCATAGCACTCATTGGTAGGTACCTAAGGAAAAGAATGCAGATTTAGTCTGAAGAGCTGTCAGAGAAGAAACAACATTTAACCTGAAGCCTAGAAGCTCCCAAGACTACCAAAAGTGTGAGGGTACCTCACTCTGTCCCTGAAGAATATAGTGTTTTATTAGTTTAGTCTGGCTGAGTGACAGCTGATTGCAAGGGTTCTAGCAAGCCTTCTAGGAGAATATCATGTGAATTAAGATAAGTCTCAGCCCAATTTCTGAAATTAAGAATGAGAACACAGTTTCTGCATGGAAAAAGAGGGTCCTCTTCCACTGATCTCACTTGAGTCTATTCTTCTAATCACTTTGAGAGAGGACTCCAAAAAGTAGCTCTTGGACTTGCTTATTTTGATACATTCTGTATTTAGATCTCACCTTGGCGGGCTTCCAGAGCACATGGGCTGGAGGACCCCCTAATTTGAGAGACTTAGAAAAGGAAAAAAGAATTGCAGGTTATATTTGTTTAAGAAATACATTTCTAGCTCTATTCCTTGCAAAAAGAGACTTGGAAATGCAAACTGGTATAAACCAGTTGCTAGAGTTGAAGGCTTGTCAATGATTTTTCACTAAGATCACAGGTAACTTGGTGTCCAGCCACACCTACTCACAACTGGCCTTTGGGGCTGGAAATACTGTTACCACAGGTCCTTCAAATCAGTGCACAGCCATTGGAAGCAGCCCTTCCCAGGCTACCTCTAACGGCACTAGGACTGTGGCAAGATTCCCATTAGCCGTTTACTTATGGCTAAACTCTTCTACAGAGCAGACAGTAGGATTCTCTGACTACCTGTGGCAGTTCAGTAGTGTGAAAGGAAGCATAGCTAGTTCAGTGGACTCAAAGAGACTGAGATCGTGTCAGCCTTAGCTCTGAGACAGAGATTTTGTAGATAAGATGACACTTAGCATTTCCATAGCACCTCCCACTAAAGGAGCTGAAAGCATTTTCTAAATATTAAATGAATATAATCCCTCTATGAGGTAGGTAAGAATTCTTATCCTCATTCAACAGAGGCATAAAGTGAAGCACAGAGAAGTAAAGTGGGGTCAAAGATCTAGCTGGGTATACATGGAATCCTGACTTCCAGCGTCTTGCTCTATCTACATTTACTTTGCTACCACTGTAGAAAATAGCTGTTATTGTACTGCATAGTGTCAAATCATATGTTATGCTGATGGCACAAGCCAGATGAAATGATACATGTTACAGACAGGACAAAGACCTACCATCATATTCGGTCATAATTTCCAACCCCTTTCCAAGGCAGCTTGATATTTTGTGCAGTCTAATGATATCAGGAAAAAAATATACAATCCCACAAGTGAGCTACATGTTTGGCCATTATAAAGCAGATGCGCTGCTGGAATTTTGCCATTTATGATGTTTTTAATACTGTTACTAAAAGAGGAATGGGGGGAAGAGGCCTGGCTGGAAGTGGAGGAAAACAGGAAGGATGGTAACAGTGGAGGGAACTGCTAGAGAGAAGACAGCAAAGAATTTGGAAGCTAGAGCAAATTCTTTATATGGAGTACAGAGCAGTGTTTGGTGAATAAAATGAAAAGTAACTTATTTATGAACTGCCTTTTATAAAGAAGACTGATTGGGAAAAAATCTAGGATGCCTTTGGTTTTGCAAAGCCAAACTCCATAACAGGGATGGCTTGCATCTCGATCGCATTTTATCAGAATCCAAAAAGTTCAGGTGGCTGAGTAAGCCAGTTATTGCAAGCATCTCACAAGGAGAGCATAGAAAATACATTGTCTTCTATCACAATCTTAAAAAACTGAAGCTACGGACAGATAGTCCCAAAATGATGTTACATGTCAGAGTTAAATCCCTAAAAGCAGGAAATACAGAGATAAATTATTTGCATAATCCTCTTCACTATGCCCAGTTATTGCAATAAATCTGCACAAGGTTCTGAATGCCTCCCTGGAGAAGAATGGGAAGATCCTACATTTGGCTAAGGATAAAATGTGGTAATTTTTGCCAATAGACCCACTTTTTGCAGTGAAAATGGGAATATTTTGCATCGGAGTTATGTGCCAGAGTTTCACCTCATTTGTTGTGCTGTATATTCCGCTATTCTTGGTCCAATCTTTACCTATCCTATAATCCTTTAGATATGTCAGTATCCGGCAGGACAGTGGGAATGACTAACAGCAGTTTTAGGTGTCAGTAACATCAAATAGATGACTTGAAGCTAGCAGGCATGGACATTGTTCTGTTATGTAGGGCAACAGAGCCCTAGGATGGTCTCTAAATCCAGGCCTGGTGCTCCAAAAAAAAAAAAAAATCCAAAGATTGTATCATGACTCAAGCACAAACAACTTTCAATATGGTCCAAAGAATAGGTCACTAGACTGGCAGGCAGGGGAGCTGGTCCAATTCCTGCTTTTGCCACTGACCTGCTGTGTAAGCTTGGACAAGTTACATTCCCTTCCATGTGTCTATGCTTTCCCTCCCACCCTGTATCTGTCTTGGCTAATTAGACTAAGATCCTCAGGTCAGGACTGTGTGTCACTATAGGTATGCCTGCGCTGCAGCTGGGAGGTGGTATAATTCCCAGCTCAGGCAGACACATGTATGCTTGTTTTGTTCAAGCTTGTGGTAGCATAGGCAGCAGCTCATGCCAGCTCTCTGAGTACAGTCCATCCAAGACCATAGGTTGGTATGTAACCCATGCCTCGTTGGTGTGGCACTCTGTTCCCCTCTAGTGGCACCTAGACCAACTACAGATTGATGAGCGTGCTACAGCCTTGGCTAAAAGACAGGTATCTTTTGGTTCACATGTTAAGCTCCAGAAGTCTCAGGTTTGATCCTGGCCAATGACAACTGGGGTCTGCCCGTGTTAAATGTATGCGGACAGCTAGCCTGAGCTACCACCACAGCCACACGGCTATTTTGAGGGTGCTGGCTGGGCATGTGTATGTGTGCCCAAGCTGGGAATTATACCTCCCAGCTGCAGGGTAGACATATGTGTTTCTACAGTGCCCAGCACAATGGGGCCCTGATCTTGGTTGGTGCTTTTTGGTACTGCTGTAAAACAAAAAATAACATTGAGTCAACAAGCCATGTTTCCCCTTAACCAATCCTAGGGCATGAATGTTCCCCTTCATTTTGCCAGCACTGAGAACCTATGACATATGCATGTTAACTGCACAGATTACTTTGCTTTACACATTAACTGCATGTTAATGTCTTTTAAAGAATAAAAGGTAAATAACCTGCATATTCTGCATCTTCCAGTCAAATTATAGCATCTAAAACTACATTTTATGTATTAATTCTAGAGTACACAATACTAGTGATAAACTCCGAAAAGATGAATATGCTCTGTCAGTAAACTTTTACTGTTGTGTTATAATTGGAGTTAGGTGAATAACTGATTTTTCAGTTCGATTTCAGTTCTGAAAAAAACAGGAAAAAAGTCATTTTGATCCGGAATAAATACAAACTTGTTCAGTGTTTTGGTAAAACAAACATTTTTCATTGAACAAACATTTAATTCAACTGGAAATGTTTTATTTCTGGGCATTTTTAAAGGGCTAGATTCACAAAACAGCTGGAGGAGGTGTTGGTGCTAATAATCTTTAATCTAGTGGTTAAGGCCCTCACTTGGGATGTGGGAGAGCCAGGTTTGAATTCCTGCTCTGAAACAGGGACTTAACACAGGGCTTCCCCCACTCAAGATGACTGCCCCAACCACCAGGCTATAGAACCCTTCTCACAATGGCTCAATGTCTTTTCTAGTATTTTATATACAGTGAAACAGCTTCAACAGGAGAGACTGAATCCCATCCCAAATTCAAATCTAGGTCTCCCACATCCTAGGTAAGGTCCCCAATCACTGAGCTAAAGGTTACAGGTACTCCTCTTTCTCCATTGTTGCCTAAGTCCCCTTAGGGGTTGCCTAGCCCCAAAAAATTGTTGGCCAAAACTATTTCGCAAATTCATGACAAACTCACAAATAGTTTTGGTTTGAACGAACTGCATTTTTCACTCAGCTGTGTTATAATTTTAAACCTCTGAAAACAGGGCTTAATAGTGAAACTATTAAAGGGCTGAATCATAGAATCAGTGCTATGAAACTGCTGTTTTGCAAATGATGTGTCACTGTGAATAGCAAATTCACTTTTATTACCTAGCTATATGTTCTCTGGTATTTGCACTACCAGCAGTTAATTGGCAATTCCCCAGAGGGCTGGATTTATTTCAAATAGCAAGCCTGCTCCTGGACAGAAACTAATACAAGGCTGAGGAAACCCAGTTTTCAAGACTTGCACTGGGTTCTGTTCCATGGAAACTGGACAACTAAAAACAGTTCTAAATGTGCTTGCCTCACCATATATAGTAGGTTCAGTGATGATTTGGATTCCATCCATAATTTGCTGCTCATATTCCAGGCCAATCACCAAGTTATTTAGCTGTAAAATTTTAACAATCACAGGTATTGTTATTTTGCTTTTTTGGCACTGACAGTATACCTTACATTGTACAGAACATAGAATACACAATCCGTCATGGTATTCATTTTGTCATTTGTTTTTTCTTGTAAGAAAATGTCTACGAATGGCCTCTAAGTAGTCTGGGACCTTTTACTGTTTTACTGCCAACAAACAAGGGATTCAAAGGAATTAATGTAAGTGTGGGGGGGAAGATTTGGTTTTTTTAAATGTCAAAAATCAGATTTGTATAATATTTTGCATTCCATACAACCTTTTCAAGCTAGTATGATTTAACACTGATTGTATGTGTCTAGGAGTCAAAGACTAAACCTTCCACACTTGAATGAGAAACAAAAAAATGTCTGTTGTTTTGAGATAAGATCGGTGAGGTAACATCTTTTATTGGACAATTTTTTTTTGGTGAGAGAGGCAAGCTTTCGAGTTTACACAGAGCTCCTCTTTCAGCCGCCTTTATTTTTTGAGTCTGGCTATAATGCAATGTTACTTTAAATCTTTAGGTTTGTTACTTCCATTTACCCCTATATATATATACACACAATTATTTACAATTAAAAAAAAATTCTAAGGCCAAGATTTTCAAAAATGAATGCCTAAAGTTAGGTATCTAAGTAGGGCTAGTCAAAATATTTTCAATGAGAAAATTTCTACCAAAACAAAAAAGTTTTTTATTTTGATGAAAAATTTTCACCCTATTTTTTCTGTTTTGTTTCAAACTGAAAATTGTCAGGTTTGGGGGAAATCTTCCTACATTTCTGTCCCTTTTTTTTCCCCTACTGGGATAGGACCAGGATACAAAGGGAGAGGAAATGGGGGGAAACAAAACACAAAAAGCAAAACAAAAAAAATGAATTTGATTCATTCCATCAAAAAAATTCTATTGTTAAAAACAACAGTGAAAATTTTTCAACCAGCTCTATTTCTGCATCTATATTTAGGTACCTAAATAAGTGAGCTGATTTTCGAAGTGTTGACTATCCAGCTATTCCTTTGAAGTTAGTGGGACTACTCACATGCTTAAGATTAAGCATGGGTGTAAAGTGCATGAGTCAGAGAGACTCCCGTTGATTTCAGTGGGCCTTGGGTCAGGTCCTGAAGGCTCCTTATTTCAGGAAGTACTATGTACTGAATTAACTATCTGGGATTCAGACACATCTATTGCAAAAATAGATGGACAGAGCATGAACTGATTAGGGAGATTCATTCTGTTTGTTAATAAAGCCTGTAATGTAAAGAAAGATATCACTGTCTTTTTGCTCTTCTAGATAAAGGACCTCCTGAGCAATAAGGAGAATGCCCAGTACTTTGTAAAACTCCATATAATTGCTGGTCAGCTGAACACCAATAGCTTGAATAATACAGATACAATTTACACCTTGACTGGAAAACCAGGGGAGATATTAAAAGGTGATAAGGTAAGAGTGGGTCTAGGTTTTGCTATAAGGAGTAGCACCAGCAGGGGACTTCTTGCTTCTTTTATTTAACAAGGAGAATGGCAGTCCCATTCAATCTGAGACAGGAGGGTGCAGTTAGACTTCTGGCTAGAAAATGCAGTCCTATACAATAGCCAGAGTCCAAACACTGCAGAGGACTAGGGTGAAATCCTGATCCCATTGAAGCCAACAGCAATGCTCCCATTGACTTTGGCTGAGGCAGGAATTCACTCTTAGAATTCCAACATAACTCAACAGGTAACGAAGAAGTTTTTATTGATTAGTAAAGATGTTCTCTAAAATAAAGTCCTTGTAAACACAGAGACATGGCTTGCCCAGACAGCGTACTACCCTCTACCACAGTGATGAGCACGATACAAGAATCTCAAATAGTAAGGCAAACAAAGTGGAGGCCATTCAGATGGAGATAGACGATTTCAGGCAGAGCCCTGTACCTCTGTATGGAAGAGAGCAACCACAGCGGAATTATAGATCCTGTGGTCCATTGAGCCACAATTTGGTCACCCTTTTGAAACACATATTCAAAATAAGCCATCAATATAAATAAAATCAATATGGCAAGAGTACTCTGAAAAAGGTGGGGTAAAGTGCATCAACTTCAGTGATGTAAATTTAGAGTTTCACTATGGATGATTTGACCTCATATTTTCATGTGGATGCATACTACATTTAAAAACTCTTTTTAAAAGCAGGTAGTGTTGTTCATAGCCAAAAAAACTCTCTTGATTTCTTAAGCCTGTCTGATGACTGAAATCCAGCTCTCCTTATTTCTTTCAGTAGATCAGTAGCATCTAAGGGTAGGTCTGCACTTCAACCGCTATAGCGGCACAGCTGCACTGGAGCATGTCAGTGTAGACACTACCTATGCCGACAGGAGGGATTCTTTTGTCAGCATAGGTAATTAATCTCCCTGAAGGGTGGTAGCTACATCAACAGAAAAATTATTCTGTTAATCTAGCACTATTCTACACAGAGACTTTGGCCGTCTTAAATAAACTGGTCGGGGGGCTGGAGTTCCAAACCCCTCTCCCCACCCAGCATGATACAATTATGCAGACTGAATTTCTAGTGCAGACCAGGCCTTAGAAAACAGATCTGACTTGCTTTGTGTTTTGAACAAACAGCCATTCCTTTTGTAACAGGAAAGTGCAGATACCGTCTGAGGCTTGTGAGGTTTCCTGCAGATTTCAGTACAAAGCACGATCAGCAACATTTTGTTGTTTTAAATATATATACTATAAGGAAATGGCTTATATTCCCTCAAGACTGTTGGAGTTTATCCATTAGCTTCAATTGCACTTTAAATGGTTTCCTGGCAGATTTTCATTAGTATCTGTTATCAGAGCTATGTTACTGTAAAGTTAAATCCCTCACCACTAGGCTAATGCTCTTCACCATCCTTGCTTCTCTTCTGAACTTTGCTGACCTGTAACCAAGCAATATGGGCCACATCCAAAGTCCACTGAAGTCACTGGGAGTCTTTCCACTTCCTTTGATGAACTTTGTACCAGGCCTTGGCATGTAATAGATTTAAATTTCAGATGCTGGCCCTGCAGTATGCTGTATGCAATACAGCCTCTGCACAGAAATGCAACAGCTCCAAGAAAAAAAGGACTCAGTGCCTATTCTCTGGCTTATTTTAGGACAACCAATTAAAAATTAGGATTCAGGGAAGTAAGAAGAAAGGAAAACTCTTACAGGGGGATATAATTGCTTCCAATGGAATTTTGCACATTATTGACAAAGCCATGGACAACGTGGAGCCAACATTTGGGAGCAATAAAGAGGTGAGGCCTCATACATATAAGTGTCAGCAGGACTTTTTAAAAATATTACTTTTAAATGAATTTAGGACTCATGAAAGATGCCTGATGGAGAGCAACTGTACAGGTTTCCTCACTCTACCCTGCCAATGTGCCTGAACTGTAACCTGCATGCACAGTGACCAGGTGTACAGTTTTCAGCCGGAACACCCAGTCACAAAGGAATCCTGGTGGCTCTGGTCAGCACTGCTGACCATGCCATTGACTATCCCGTTGGCAGCACCATGCAGCAGGAATGGCAGGCTCCCTGCTAATATCCGTGGTACACAGCTCCTGGGAAGCAGCCAGCATGTCCCCCCTCTGGCTTCTACACATAAGGGCAGCCAGGGGGCTCTGCAAGTTTCCCCCACCCCAGGCACCACCCCTGCAGCTCCGATTGGCTGGGAACCATGGCCAATGGGAGCTGCAGGGGTGGCACCTGCGGACAGGGCAGCGGATAGAGCCACCTGGCCATGCCTCCATGTAGGAGCCAGAGTGGGGACATGCCGTTGCTTCTGGGAGCTGCTTAACATAAGCGCTGCCCAGAGCCTGCACCCCTGACTCCCTCCCAGGCCCCAAACCCCTGCTCCAACCCCAGCCCTGATCCCCCTCCCACCCTCTGAACTCCTCAATCTCAGCCCGGAACACCCTCTTGCACCTCAAGCCCCTCATCCCCAGCCCCACCCCAGAATCTGCACCCCAGCTGGAGCCCTCACACCCCCTCATGCACCTCAGTCAAAATGAGTCGAGTGAGGGTGGGCAAAGCAAGCAACAGAGGGAGGGAGAATGGAGTGTGTGGGGTGGGGCCTCAGAGGAGGGGCGGGGCAGGGCAAGGGTGTTCAGTTTTGTGTTAGTAGAAAGTTGGCAAGCCTACCTGCAGGGACAGCCTCCAAAGTAAAAGGGGGTAATGTAGTTTTCATGCCATTCAGACATTTACTTCTCTGCTGAGATGATCAATGGAAGGGTTAGTTGTAATGATGATTTCTGACATGTGGACACCTGTCTACTGGGAACTGGACTAAAACCATGGACACATATCCCAGAACAGCCATTAGATGATAGTGACTTCTGGGTAACTCCTGACCTGAATTAAGTTCAACCAGCAACCAAAATACTAAAGGCCATGATTTTGAAAAATGATCACTAATTTTGGGTGTCTCCATTTTTCAGTGCCCAACCTAAGATACCTTCTGAAGACACATGTTCCTAAGTGATCTTGGGCAAGACACTTAATTTCTCTGTACTTCACTGCCTTACTGGGAAATACAGATAATAATCCTCCAATACTGCCACCCTTTGTGTGTCTTGTGAATTTGGAATGTAAATTCTTCGGAGTAGGGCCATCTCTTACTATGTGAAAGAACAGTGCCTTGTACTGGGGCTCTGATCTCAGATGGTGTGTCTGAGTCCTACGGCAATACAAATAATACATAAAAACAACAAATACAGCCACCTCTTTAATGACGGAGACTCATTCAATAATTCAAGTATTTGTAAACAAGGATTTTATGAGCATGAAAGTATGTTTTACTATTGATAATACACTTAAGATCATGCAATGAATAAATTTTAAAATGTATTAGTTATTTCATTTCTAATTTAACTATAATGTAACAAAAATTAAAAATACATTTTTAGGAGACCATAATGACAGTGATTCAAGACAATAGACGATACAGCCGATTTAGATCCATGTTAGAGGTAAGAATATAGAAGTGGAATTCTATAAAGCTATTTTTAAATGCACAACAAAAGCAGTATGTAATTTCCTTTTATTTTTTTTAAATAAAAAACAGAAAACTATCCTGGGACTGGTCTTGGAGCAGGATGGTGGACCTTACACAATCTTTGTTCCAAACAACAATGCTTTGGATAACATGAAGGATGGAGCACTGGACTACCTGCTTTCTACAGAGGTATAACTCTTCAGATAATTCTGATCAATACAGATTCTTATATAGTAGGTATCTTTTACAGCTTTGGTGTTGATAAAACTAAGCTTTTGTACTTCTGGGTTTAAGTCAATCTTTTTCTATCATCAATCAGGAAAAGGGCTAATGTAGTCATCAGCACTATGGCAAATCCCAAAGGGCCATAAGCTCTCTGCAGACTGAATACCACCCAGGCTAATATGAAGGACAGATTACACCACAACTGCCAGCTGCATGGTTCTTACACCTTTCTCTGAGGCATCAGAAACAGGATATTGGGCTAGATGGGCCTTGGGTCTGATCCAGATGGTAATTTCCATGCTTCTAAGCAGCTTTAAAGTGAAACTTTCACACTAAGGAACAAGAAAATATAACATTTTCAGAAACTAGATTTATCTAATTCTCCTCATGGTTTTTGCTGATATCTTATGTTTAGGCAAAAATGTCCTCACCCCCTTAATCCATCCTCTCCCCTTCTACTTGCTCCCAAAGTGAAGGCTGGAAAATTCACTGTCCTATAAGTTCCTGATAGAAAAGGCTGGATCAGCCCATCTCCTCGCAAATGTGGAAACAAAATACGATCTGCTGAATTCTTCCATCCAAGGGTTGGGGTGCAGATTTTCTGTCCCATACAGAGAAACATTGTGAACCTCCACTGGCTACAGCCTCCTGCTCCCATTCTGATTTCCTGGTAGCATGGCTCCATTGAAACCATAGCGACAAGGCTTTCCCTGGGAGCTGACTCCAGAGACTCTTTAAAGGGAAGTTTCACAACACAGAGGGGACACTGAATAGGAGTTAATGCAGCTTCAGGCTTCATTATGTTTTGGGTAGATTTACTACTGCTGGAGCTGGGAGACGATACATGTCCCTCACTAGCACCTCCCCAAGACTTCCCACTTCATCTGGATGAAAAGGGAAGATTAATGTGGGGGTGGGGGAAGGATGGTTTCCTCTGCACACTGATCCTAGGGAACATCTAGCAGGAAATGCACAGCAAATAAAAGGTCACCCCCAAAAGGAAATGCGGGTGAAAGTACAAGGACAGAGACCAGATGGGAGTAGCCTCTAGGACAGACTAGATGCAATGAGGAGAACACTGTTTGGATTTCAGGGGAGCGTCACTGATAGTACAGACATTTTCAAGACTCAGGTAAATGATAAAAATATCCTTATTTTATCGGTGCTGTGTTAAAGCAGATCAGATTTGTGCTATCTGCATTGAGTTAAGGAAAGTCCTTTGTTCACTTGTGCAGGGTGCATGGAAACGTCTGGAGCTCGTTCGATACCACATTGTTTCTTATGCTCAGGTTAGTGTAACTGCTTGGCTGTCCTGTCCTATCACTGTTCAGGAAAGCAGCATGCTGGCCCTGCAGTGTGATTTCAAACATTCTGCATTCCTGAAAGCAAAAGGTTTCTCTAAACACAGTTTCCATTCAGTGTTATTCAGTAGGGTAGCACATGGGGTAAGACTGTCTTCACTGCAAAACAGGCATGTTTTTTACATAGAAATGCCCCACTTAATGTAAACTCCTAATGGAGACATGGTACTGTGGTTTTTATCTGATGTACCTAGTCAGCAACAACCCCAGATAAGGTGCTTAGCATTGACCTCAACTAACTACATCAAAGTAAAAACTACTTATGCCTTGTCTATGCTAGGATTTTAAATCAAGATAGGTATTTTGATGTAAATGCATCTTTTTTGCCACTAAGATATAATCCAATAGATGACAGGATCACACCTTGCAACTGGAACGTGCTAAATTACTGATATGTGAGATGGTACATAATTTGGCTGTGTCGGCTCCGCACCGCTAACGGGAATAAAAAGAAGGGGAAAAGTATCTTTATCGCTAAAATAAGTGCATATGACTCTGAACTGATGCTGTTAAGATTGACACCTGCCTGGTTTAAACTGGGAGGAGTGGGTTTGTCAATATCTAAGCAAGTTCCCCAGTTCTTCCCCCTTTTTCTACCAGAGTCAAAACAGAAGAACATAGAGTCCCATGACATCACGCATGTATGAGGGTGCCTCATTCCTGTCTTGCTGCTGCCCCTGCTTCCTCTGCACCAGGTTGGAGACAGGAGTCTTAATAAGCTCAGTACAGGCCACACATATAGTTTCCCAGATGGGGGTCTCCTTGTATTGGTCTGCATCAGGGCAGCCCCCAGCTGGATTTCACCCTCCTTTCTTCATAATTTTTTCTGATTTTGTTAACAATCTGTTTCTGATAAGAGTAGATGACAGTCAGCTTAAAACCCCCATCACACATTCCTTTGTTTGTTTTAATCACTTTTACTCGTTGCAGTTGGAGATTGCCAGCCTTATCTCCATAGAGCACGTCAGGACCATGGCTAGACAGTTCATCTATTTTAACACGACCAGCAATGTAAGTCAAGGAGAAGTCAACTTTTTACTGTTGAACTTTCCTTTCTGATCCACTCATCCTGTTACTTTAGGTGCAAGTGAAAAACTGTTGAGCCTCAGGCTCATCTACACTAGAAAGGCTTTGCCAATACAGCTATACCGGTATAGCTATACCAGCAGAGCCTCCTAGTGAAGACACAGCTTACACCAGCAAAAGGAGTTCTTTTGATGGTATAGTTAAACCACCTTCCCAAAGGACAAACTATACTGGCAAATGGGCTCTTTTCCCATTATAGCTGAGTCGATGTGGAGGATTTTGCTGCCATAGCTATGTCAATCAGAAGAAGGTATGAATCTTTTCCACAATAGAGATATGGCAACAAAGCTTTGTAGAGTTGAAATGGGAAGGGATCAAAGGAATTTTCCATTGGAGTGAGTGGAAAATTCACAGCATTCCACTACCAGAGCCCTTCAGGGCTCAGCACTATGAAACATACTTAGAAAATATAAATTATTGTTTGGATGGATTTGTCAGGATGGTCTACAATTTTTTTTATTATTTTTTTAAGACTGGGCCAAATCCTGAGCTCCTCCTTCAGCCCTGGCCAGTCAGAGAGTAGGGGCATTTTTAAAATGTGTCCACTGACATATTTTGGTTAGCATTCTTAAATACCTTTAAAGCACCAAGTGTAGACTGGGTTTAACATTTTTAAAAATGTTTTAGCTGGTCATGATGAACCCAAGCAACACTTTTTTGAAGGTATTAAACCCTGACTACACTAAGTGCCAAGTTTTGTTTAATAATATGTTAGCTAACATGTTTTAAAACATACCTGTCTCCCTAGCCTAGACCTGCCCTTAGTTTTCACTCAATATTTCATCAGGCAGTCTCCCATCGATTTCAACTGGAGTTTACATGAGTAAGGACTGAGTGAAAACTTAGGCCAAATCCTGAGATCTTTGCTAATTAAATAAGTGGAAACAAAATTAAAAAGTCAAGCGTATGTAAAAAAGTCAAGCTTATGTAAATTTCTATTATCCAACATACTTTTTAAAAAAATAATGATGGGTCATACTCTTAGTTCAAAATGCAGCCTTTTAATCAGTGAGCTATAAATTAGTCTCTTGAAAATGCTTTTGGTGTGCAGTACATTTTTTAAAAATAATAATACTGTAGGTATTTCATATATCAAGCTAATTGATATATGAAACTTCCTTCCATTGTTCACATGCATTAGCCAAAATTGTGTTAAGGATGAAAATTAGATCTATATAAATAATTCACCAAAGCAGAATAGCAAAGAGGGCTGTTCAAATGTCAAGGAGCATGAATGGAATTCCTGAGTTGTAATCCTGGTTCTTCCACTGATTCACTATGACCATGGACAGATGACAACTAGGGCTGTCAAGCAATTTAAAAAAATTAATCACAATTAATTGCGCTGTTAAACAATAGAATGCTATTTACATAAATATTTTTGTATGTTTTCCACATTTTCAAATATATTGATTTCAATTACAACAGAGAATATAAAGTGTTCAGTGCTCACTTTCTATTTTTTTATTACAAAATATTTGCACTGTAAAATAAATAGTATTTTTCAATTCACTTAATACAAGTACTGTAGTGCAATCTCTTTATCATGACAGTTGAACTTACAAATGTAGAATTATGTACATAAAAACTGCATTCAAAAATAAAACAATGTAAAACTTGAGTCCACAAGTCCATTCAGTCCTACTTCTTGTTCAGCCAATAGCTCAGAAAAACAAGTTTGTTTACATTTGCAGGTTTACAATGTCACCTGAAAGTAAGAACAGGCATTCACATGGCATTGTTGTAGCCAGCGTTGCAAGATATTTACGTGTCAGATGCACTAAAGATTCATTTGTCCCTTCATGCTTCAACCACCATTCCAGAGGACATGAGCCCATACTGATGATGGATTCTGCTCAATAATGATCCAAAGCAGAGTAAACCAATGCATGTTCATTTTCATTATCTGAGTCAGAGGCCACCAGCAGAAGACTGATTTTCTTTTTTCAAAGGTTCGGGTTCCGTAGTTTCCGCATCAAAGTGTTGCTCTTTTAAGACTTCTGAAAGCAAGCTCTGCACCCTGTCCCAATCAGATTTTGGAAGGCACTTCAGATTCTTAAATCTTTGGTTAAATACTGTAGCTATCTTTGGAAATCTCACATTGGTACCTTCTTTACTTTTGTCAAATCTGCAGTGAAAATGTTCTTAAAACAAATATCATGCTGAGTCTTTATCCAAGACTGCTATAACATGGAATATATGGCAGAATGCAGGTAGAACAGAGCAGGAGACATACTATTCTTCCCGAAAGAGTTCAGTCACAAATTTAATTAACACATTTTTTTAAGAGCACCATGAACATGGGAGCATGTCCTCTGGAATGGTGTCCAAAGCATGAAGGGACATACGAATGTTTAGCATATCTGGCACATAAATACCTTGCAATAATGGCTACAAAAGTGCCATATGAACATCTGTTCTCACTTTCAGGTGACATTGTAAATAAGAAACTGGCAGCACTATCTCCCGTTAACGTAAACAAACTTGTTTCTCTTAATGATTGGCTGAACAAAAAGTAGGACTGAGTGGACTTGTAGGCGCTAAAGTTTTACATTGTTTTGTTTCTGAATGCAGTTATGTAACAAAAAAAATCTAGATTCGTAAGTTGTGCTTTCATGTTAAAGAGATTGCACTACAATACTTGTATGAGGTGAATTGGAAAATACTATTTCTTTTATCATTTTTACAGTGCAAATATTTGTAATCAAAAACAGTAATATAAAGTGTACACTTTGTATTCTATGTTGTAACTGTTTTGAATATACTTGAAAATGTAGAACAACATCTAAAATATTTAATAAATTTCAATTGATATTCTATGTAACTGATTAAAACTGCGATTAATTTCTATTAACGTTTTTAATCACGATTAATTGTTTTCAGTTAATCGTGTGAGTTAACTGGGATTAATCGACAGCCCTAATCACAACCTCTCTCTCATTTTTCTCCCATCCGTAAAATTGCGATGACACTATGGACCCCATCCAACACCTACTGAAGTCAATGGAAAGACTCCCACTGACTTCAGTGGACATTGATCAGACCCTTGGTTACTGGCCTCACAAGATAGCTGAGAGGATTAATTAATTAGGCTCAGATGTTGCTTTTATGTTTGTGGAGCAGATGTCAAGGAAAAGGTGTAATCCAGGTACACTATTTGCCTTTGGGATGTGAAAGATAGGATTTGCCAATTAACTAAACCAGGAGCTAAACCATTTTATCACTAAAAATAATGAAATTAGAACATTATGAGGTAGTGGTGTGGTAGTTTTCAAAGATGATTTCAAGTTCTTTTATTCTGCAGGGACAAATCTTGGTGAATGGTGAAGAAACAGAAGAAACAGATATTGTTGCCAAAAACGGTCGAATATACACTCTTGCAGGTGTTCTTATTCCTCCCTCAATTGTTCCTATTCTACCACACAGATGTGATGGGGGAAGAAGTGAAATTAAAATGGTAAGGAAGCCAGTACAACAAGGTTTCAGACAGTAGCCACTAAGTACTCCATTCATGGTACCAGGGGCGGCTCTAGGCATTTTGCCGCCCCAAGCATGGCAGGCAGGCAGCCTTCGGCAGCTTACCTGCAAAGGGTCTGCCGAAGCCGCAGGACAAGCGGACCCTCCGCAGGCAAGCTGCCAAAGGCAGCTTGCCTACCGCCCTTGAGGCAACCGGCAGAGCACCCCCCAGTGGCTTGCCGCCCCAAGCACGCGCTTGGCATGCTGGTGCCTGGAGCCGCCCCTGCATGGTACTTTAATCTCCTCTTTATTGAAACATTAGAGAAATCAGCAAAAAGTATGGTAACATTTTGGATACAATACACAGCCCTGCAGACAGCCTAGTATGTAAACAGGTCAATTGTAAACTAAAACCTTGGGTGAGCACATCCCATCCCATCTCAAGTTCTCATCCAGTTTCTATATCGACCCTTTAAAATTAGTTATCTTTCCAGTCAAACAAACAAACAAACAAACAAACAATCTGCCTCCCAGAGTTCCACTTGTGCTTATATCAATATATAGCCACTTCTAGTTCCCATGGTAACTATTTAAGATCAATCATTTTCTTTTTGTCACGTGAAGAAATTACAGTTAAATAAATACAACATATGGACTTGTCCATGCTCCATTTTCACCTTATTTCTTCAATTAGGAAACAAACTACTGCATATTTCAAATAATTGAGTTCCCCACCTGATACTCAATTTGAGTAGCACATTATTGGGCTTCTACACGTGACAGCAGTGATAGTCTGGTAAGGAGCAGAATAACTGTCAGGCAAAGCTTTTTGTCTGCTATAGATGTTGCTCTGATCATCTATTCTTGGATCACACTCAGGTACATATCTGGGCCAAAGACATTTCTGACACAGTGATATGGCAAAACAATTGCAATCTTCACTTACAACAATCCAAAAACGTAACTCTGAAGCAAAACGTCAGCTAAACTGGACAGCATCCATTCATAATGAAATGAAATGAACGAGGCGATGATAAAGAGCCATTAACCATGGTAATAACTAAGTGCCATGTGTGCAATATAATCATAAACTGGGCACAATACCACACAACAGTTCCTGGCATGGAATTTGAACAACACCTAAAATACATTAGTATTTCAAATTCCTTAAACAAAACCTTTTCACCTGAGTAGGATTCATTTTCTGCCTTGATTAACAAACATTGCAACAACTATAGGTAATTTAAAGGTGAGGATCTACATGACTAAGTTGTCTATCTTTAAAACAAAGATAAGTAACCAAAAATAAAGCTACTGACCTTTTGTTACATCTGATATTTGCATTCTGGACTGGTATCAGAATACCAGGTTTCTGTACTCGGGTCTACCATGGACTTGTGAAACTTCATCTCTCCGTACCTCAGCTTCTCTTTCTGAGAAATGAGAATATGGGCCAGCTTTACAAAGGAAAGAGGTTAGTGGGATTTTCAAAAGTTCCTAAGCAGATAAGGTGCCTAACTCCCATTGATTTTCAATGTGAATTGGGTATCTAAATCACTTAGGATCTTTTAAAAATCACAGTAGACACTTATCAGCATCCTAAATACCTTTGTAAATCTGGTCCTATGTTCCTGTGTGCATTGTATAACATTGGATATATGGACATCCAAAACATGGAACATTTTAAGGCTTGATTCTCAATTCTTTCACAAATAAAATTTCCACTGTCTCCCATGAGAAGTCTGTGGACATAATTATTGTTACTGTAGATCAGGCAATTAAACATTACAGAAAACATGAAACATCTTGGACCATCACTCAGAGATTATTCTAATTCATTTCTGAGACTGGGGGTAACATCATCAGTCATGAATAGTCTAACTCAAGTGGGAACCAGGGAACCCTTTTCAAGCCTTGACAAACTCTACTTCTTTTTCGAGTGATTGCTCATATCCATTCCAGTTAGGTGTGCGCGCGCCATGTGCACGATCGTCGGAAGATTTTTACCCTAGCTACCCCTGGTGGGTCGGCTGGGTCACCCCCTGGAGTGGCACCGCCATGGCAGCGGATATATACCCCTGCCGACCCAACCGCTCCTCAGTTCCTTCTTACCGCCCGTGTCAGTGGTTGGAACAGTGGAGCGCGGCTCAGCTGTCCTCCGCTTCCCTAGCTACTCCTTGTTTCTTCGCTATCTTGTTGTATATAGTTGGTTTTATCTATAGTTATAGTTAGTTTAATAGTTCTTAGATAGTTAGTGTATATAGTTCAGCGGGGTTTGGGCATTAGCCCCTTCCCCACACCCGGTGCCGGGGCCCATGCCCGGTTCACTGGGGTTTAAACCGTGCTCAGCCTGTCATAAGCCGATGCCCACAAGCGATCCCCACGACTCGTGTCTAAAGTGCCTTGAGGAATCGCACATTACGGATAAGTGCCGTATTTGCAAGGCATTTAAACCGAGGACAAAGAAAGAAAGAGACTTTCGCTTAAAGAATCTCCTCATGGAGGCAGCTTTGAACCCTCCGTACTCGGCACCAAGCGCTGAGCACTCTGCTAGCAGCACTCCTCCGGCACTGGAGCGTCCCGGCACCGCCAAGAAGCCGCGGCACCAGCCATCTCCAGCGCAGGGACCTGCTTGGCACTGATCTCTCTCCCTGGAGCAGAAGAGGTCGAAGTCCTCCACTATCTCTGTGTCCTTGACACCACAGATGCAGCATTGTTTGGACCGCCCGGCACCTACACCTGCCGTCGCACCGACTGCTGCGGTACCATCGGCTCTGGTCCAGCGAGGGCCATCAAGTCTGGTCCCTGAGAGCTCCCCGCTGAGGCCTGTGGTTGAGCTTACGGTCCCCCCTACACCGGAGACATTCTCCACAGCCAAGGACCTTATAGCCATGACAGAGTCTGTCCTGCCTCAACCCCCGGCACCGCCGGTGTGGGTACTACACTCCAGAGGCAAACCGGCTATGTTGAGACCTTCTTCCGTCAGCATGGCAGACCAGCACCGATCACAATCCAGGCCCTGGCGCCGTTCATATCGCATGGACGGTCACAGTCCCGACGCCACTCGCAGTCCCGGCACCGCTTGCCTGTTCGGAACCAGTTGTACTCACGGCACAGATCGACGTCTCGGCCTCCGAACCGGTACTCTCGGTACCACTCCAGCTCCCAGCACCGCTCCCGGCACCGCGGCTCTCGCAGCTGTTCCCGTCACAGACGTTCGAGATCCAGGTCGACCTCCCGGCACCGCGCCGGTCGCAGGTCCCAGTCTCGCTCTCAGCACCGATATGACTCCAAGTACTGATCCCCGATGCCGAGGAGATCACCAACGGTGAGACAGAGGGACACTTACCACGGTCTCTCAGCTCCTCCCTGGCCGTCCCGGCACCCATCCATGTCTTCCCAGGCGGACAGTGTGTATGCCCAGGACAGAGACGCTGATGTGCCTGCCACGTTATTCCACGAGCCCCAGGCTCACGGACCTCAATAGTGGGCATTCTGGACACCTTGGGCATACCATCAGGCCCAACGTGCGCATCCAGGCCCATCGCGCTCGGCCACATCAGAGCACCGGGTGCCAGAGGCCACCATTAGCCGCCCTCCTCCTTCTGTTTCGGAGGAAGTGTCGACCCAGCCACAGGACTCCCACATCCCGAGGGAGACAGAGGTTGTCCACCCAGAGGAGCCCTCGACTGACCCGCTTGTCCCGGGTCTCTCCTCATCCTTCTCCCCGACGAGGCAGTAGCCAGAACGTCCTCGGTAGGCCCCCACCGATCGACCTAAGGGCCCACCAGGACCTCCTCAGGCGTGTTGCACAGAATATGAACTTGCAAATCGAGGAGGTTCCGGATGTGGAGGACCCAGTGGTGGACATCTTAACATCAGATGCCCCCACGAGAGTGGCCCTCCCCTTAATACGGACAATCCAGGCCAATGCCAACACAATCTGGCAGTCTCTGGCCTCTGTCCCACCTGCTGCCCGGGGAGTGGAACGTAAATATATGGTGTCCTCCAAGGACTACGAATATTTATATGCCCATCCCCCTCCTTGCTCCCTAGTTGTCCAGTCGGTCAACGAGAGGGAACGCCATGGCCAGCAGGCCCCAGCCCCGAAATCAAAAGACTCGAGGCACATGGACTTACTGGGGTGCAAAGTCTATTCCGCAGGGGCGCTCCAACTCCACCTGGCTAATCAACAAGCCCTCCTTAGCTGCTATAATTACAATACCTGGGCGGCGGCGGACAAATTCAAGGAGTTGCTCCCGCAGGACTCCCGTCAGGAATTTCTGGCCATCCTGGATGAGGGAAAAAATGTGGCTAGAACTTCCCTCCAGGCTTCCCGGGATGCGGCGGACTCTGCAGCCAGGACCCTAGCCTCCAGGGTGATTATGAGGCTTATATCATGGCTGCAAGTCTCAGGCCTTCCCCCAGAGCTCCAACACACAATCCAGGACCTCCCCTTTGAAGGGCAAGGCCTATTTTCAGATAAGACAGACCCTAGGCTGCAAAGCCTAAAAGACAACATGGTCATTATGCGCTCGCTGGGCCTGCATATGCCAGTGACTCAGCGCAGGCCATTCCGCCCCCAGCCGCACCGCTCTTACCCTCAGCCCGGATAGAGACAGGACTTTGCTAGAAGGCAGGGTAGAGCCGGTCGCTGGAGGCAATCAGGCAATCAAGGGGGCCAGAACCAAGGTCCCTCCAAACCTTCCACAGGGCCGAAACCCTCCTTTTGAAGGTGTGCCCGAGGGCGTGATACCAGTATTGTCAAATGATCCTTTCCCTGCTTTCTCCAACTGTCTCTCCTTTTTCCTCCCTGCGTGGTCCCGGCTAACATCAGATCGCTGGGTCTTACGCACACTGGTATTTGGGTACCACCTCCAATTTATTTCACACACCCCCTTCCACCCTCTTTCCTCGTCCCTCTGCAGGGACCCCTCTCACGAGCAACTCCTCCTCCAGGAGGTGCAAACGCTCCTCGCCAAAGGAGCCATAGAGGAGGTACCGGAACACAAATGGGGCAAGGGGTTTTACTCCCGCTACTTCCTAATCCCCAAGGCAAAAGGGGGTCTCAGACCTATCCTGGACCTGCGGGAACTCAACAGCTACATGGTAAAGTTGAAGTTCCGTATGGTATCCCTGGGGACCATCATCCCATCCCTGGATCCTGAAGACTGGCATGCTGCCCTCCACATGAAAGATGTGTATTTTCATATAGCCATCTACCCACCTCACAGGAGGTTCCTCCGGTTCGTAGTCAATCGCCAACATTTTCAGTTCCCGGTCCTACCGTTCGGCCTCTCTACAGCCCCAAGAGTATTTAGGAAATGCATGGCTGTAGTCGCCGCCCACCTCCGCCGTCGTCAGGTACATGTTTTTCCGTATCTAGACAACTGGCTCATCTGAGGGACCTCCGAGGCACAAGTGACCCATCACGTTGGCATTGTCAAGGACCTTTTCCTACATCTATGCCTAATGATCGATGCAGAAAAATCCACTCTGACTCCCATTTAGAGGATAGACTTCATTGGCGCCACCCTGGACTCCAACCTCGCCAGGGCCTGCTTACCCCTGCCCCGGTTCCAGGCATTGGTGGCCATCATCCAGAGTCCGCAAGCTGCTCCGTTGACTTCAGTTCGCACTTGCCTCGGTCTCCCGAGTCACATGGCGGCCTACACGTTTGTGACGAAATACGCCAGACTGCACCTCCGCCCCCTCCAACCGTGGCTCAACTCAGTGTACCGACCAGGCAGGGATGCCATAGGCATGATCATCACCATTCCCCTGAGCATTCTAGGCTCCTTCAAATGGTGGCTGACTCCATCCTTGGTGTGTGCAGGGCTGCCGTTCCATCCTCCCCAGCCCTCTGTGTCCCTGACGACGGACACATCATCTCTCGGCTGGGGTGCTCACCTCGGGCATCTACGCACTCAAGGCCTTTGGTCATCTCAGGGACTGGCCTTGCACATCAATGTCCGGGAGCTGAGAGCAGTCCCCCTTGCTTGCCAGGCGTTCCAACGGCACTTGCAGGGCTGTTGTGTGTCGATATTCACCGACAACATGACAGCCACGTACTATATAAACAAACAGGGCGGGACAAGGTCCTCGACCCTTTGCCAGGAGGCCTTACTACTCTGGGACTTTTGTATAGCCCACTCTATAGACCTCATAGCATCCTTTCTCCTGGGGGTTCGGAACACTCTGGCAGATCGCCTCAGGAGATCCTTCCTTTCCCACAAGTGGTTGCTTCACCCGGACGTTACTCTTTGGGTCTTCTGGAAGTGGGGATTTCCCCGTGTAGACCTCTTCGCATCCCGCGAGAACAAGAAATGCCAGATGTTCTGTTCCTTTCAAGGCCTCTCACAGGGTTCGATAGCGGACGCTTTCCTCATACCGTGGACGACGCACCTGCTATCCGCCTTTCCACCGTTCCCGCTCATCCACAAGGTTCTGCTGAAAGTACGCAGAGACAGAGCCTACTTGATCATGATCACTCCAGCGTGGCCCAGGCAGCACTGGTACACCATATTGCTAGACCTGTCAATAGCCGACCCTATCCCACTATGTCTGCACCTGGACCTGATAACTCAGGACCACAGCAAACTGCATCACCCAGACCTACAGTCCCTCCATCTCACGGCATGGCTCCTGAGTGGTTGACTCAGTCTGAGTTGCGTTGCTCTGCCCCAGTGCAACAAGTTCTCCTGGGAAGCAGAAAACCTTCTACTAGAGCAACGTATCTGGCCAAGTAGAAGCATTTCACATGCTGGTGTGCAGAGCACAACGTTCTTCCCGCCGAGGCCCCCATCCCTACCATCTTGGACTACCTTTGGTCCCTTAAACAACAGGGCCTAGCGATATCATCTTTGAGGGTGCACTTGGCGGCCATCTCTACCTTCCATTCAGGAGAGAATGGCCGCTCCGTGTTTTCTCATCCTATGGTATCTCGATTCCTGAAGGGTTTGGAGCACCTTTTCCCCCAGGTACGCCGCCCCGCCCCAACCTTGGACCTCAACCTGGTTCTTACTAGACTTATGTTGGCCCCATTCGAGCCATTAGCAACTTGCTCCCTTCTCTACCTGTCCTGGAAAACCACTTACCGTGTAGCCATCACATCGGCAAGACGGATTGCTGAGCTCCGGGCTCTCATGGTGGACCCTCCATATACTGTCTTCCACAAGGACAAGATGCAGTTGTGTCCACACCTGGCCTTTCTCCCCAAAGTGGTATCAGCTTTCCATGTTAACCAGGAGATCTTCCTTCCGGTCTTCTTCCCAAAGCCGCATTCATCGCCCAGGGAGCAATAGCTGCACTCCCTAGACATCCGTAGAGCGCTCGCTTTTTATATCGAGCGGACAAAGCCCTTCCGCAGAACTCCCCCAACTCTTCATCGCGGTGACAGAGCATATGAAGGGCCTTCCCGTTTCCTCACAGAGGATTTCATCCTGGGTGACATCGTGCATCCGCACTTGTTACGACTTGGCTCACGTTCCGTCGAGCCACCTCACTGCACACTCTACCACGGCTCAAGCCTCATCTGCTGCTTTCCTGGCTCACGTGCCCATCCACGAGATATGTCGCACAGCTACCTGGTCCTCGGTGCATACCTTCACTTCTCACTATGCCCTGGTTCAGCAGTCCAGAGACAATGCAGCCTTTGGCTCAGCAGTTTTGTGTTCCGCAACATCTCACTCCGACCCCACCGCCTAGGTAAGGCTTGGGAATCACCTAACTGGAATGGATATGAGCAATCACTCAAAGAAGAAAAGACTGTTACTCACCTCTGTAACTGTTGTTCTTAGATGTGTTGCTCATATCCATTCCAAACCCGCCCTCCTTCCCCACTGTCGGAGTACTGGCAAGAAGGAACT
Source organism: Gopherus flavomarginatus (assembly GCF_025201925.1). Classification (NCBI taxonomy): domain Eukaryota; kingdom Metazoa; phylum Chordata; order Testudines; family Testudinidae; genus Gopherus; species Gopherus flavomarginatus. The sequence continues at coordinate 106,381,028 of NC_066617.1, read as the reverse complement.
GAGGAGCGGTCAGGTCGGCAGGGGTATATATCCGCCGCCATGGCTGCGCCACTCCAGGGGGCAACCCAGCCGACCCACCAGGGGTTGCTAGGGTAAAAATCTTCCAACAAACGTGCACGTGGAGTGCGCACACCTAACTGGAATGGATATGAGCAACACATCTTGAAGAACAAGAGTTACAAAGGTGAGTAACTGTCTTATCCTCACTATCAAATACTTATTAAAGCTGGGTGAAAATTTTCAGAAAAAACTTTTTCAACAAACATTGCAGATTCAGTGTCAACTGAAACATCTGGCGAATTTGTGTAAATATTTACCAAGTTATTTTGGTTTAAAAAAATAATAATTCTGAAAGGATAGACACATTTCTACATGTTCCAAAAAAGTTTCAATTTGAAATGACCTTTGGTTTTGAATTTTACATAATTTTTAATTTTGAAAAGGTAAGAAATCCTCAAAAACAAAATATTTTGCTCAGCCCAAAACAAAATTTTTTAGACTTTTCTAATTCAACAAAAAAATTAAACAATTGTTTTAGGTCACCCAAAAATGTTTTTATTGTTAATTATAATTATTATTTTGTTTTCAGTCAGCAAACCTCAGTTATTCACACAGCTCCCATCATTATCAGATGTTGAGTTTTTATGACTCATCATCTTGAAACCTGCCAGTTGATTCTAAATCATCTCACTACTGCAGCTGTCATTGCCAGGCAATGCTAAACTAACCATTTGTGACAATGAGCTAAAAGGTGATTAAAAAAAGAGCGATGATCATAGCGGGATTATGGCTCAATGTAAGATTTATGATATGGATACAGAGAATATTTTTTCTTTTCAGACTGTATATGCATGAGATAGATCTCAAGTTAGTTTGTTAAGGTTGTCTTCCTATGAGTTACAGAAAACATCTCACAAATATTGAAATATACGAATTAGGCCAGATCCGCAGCTGGATGAAGTCGACGTTGGCTTCAATGAGTTATGCAGATCCACACTGGTTGAGAATCTGCCCCATTATGTGTGTGTGGATTTGCTGAAACGGTCACTCCCTACTCCAGTTTAGGGAAGTGCCAGGTCCCCAAGAGAAAGCGGTCAGGAAAGAAAGGAATGGGGAAAGGGCAAAAAGCTGGGGAAAGGAGGCAGGGGGAAGGATGAAAAGATAAAAATTAATGTTCATTAGAGATTTGATGAGGGAAGATTCAGTTCTGGTGCTGTTACTTAGTTCTGTGATTCATGACATAACTGAATTAAGTTTATCAGACATCGCTATAGCCTTCCGAAAATGTGACTGTTGTCCTGTCTCTATTCAGGGTACCTGTGTAAAATGTTCAGTATTCTACAGGAGCACTTGTCCAGGGGACTCAAAGCCCATAGTAAGTGACCTTCTTTTACAGATATTGCCAAACAGGCTAGAGTATTGTTTAAACTTAAATTCAATTTTCTGCATTGATTTCCCCAGTACAAACAATAACTGATTTCTTCTACTCAGCATTTTGGGAAACCAGTAATATTTAGCTTACTAGGGCTTTATGAGAGTTAGCTGTCTCAGAGTTTTGTACTAATATTTGTCACAGCAGTACTTGGGCAACTCCCATGTTATTTAAATTGGTATAGCAAAGGCCCTAGGAGATTTCATGGAGTCTCCCACTCTTCTATCCTGGGTATCGGAAGTTATGCTTGGGGTAGCATTCTGTGTAGGAGGGGCGTGTTTTTGTTTTGTCTTTTAGAGGAGGGAAGGAGTAAGGGAGAACAGTTACTATAGACTCTGCTTTGAGAATTTGTATGTGGAAAATACAGGACGGTTAAGACTACACTAGACTCAGGTCTGTTAAAACTTACCGCTCAGTCACAAAAATAAATGCTTTGTTTCTCTCCAAAGAATTAATGCCATGTGCAGTCGCAAACAGTCCTAGCCTGTGCTGCCCCCTACCCTTCACTTGTTCATGTCACAGCATGACCTCAGAGGTATGGAGTTGGGTGGGAAGGGTGCATCAAGGAACTGAGACTCCAGCCAGTACTAGGAGCAGAAGGACCCAAAGAAGGAACTACAGCCTTAGGGGGAAAGGGGTAAAATGAGGCCCAGCAATCTCCTGGACCCAGAACTTTACAGAGCAGACCCACACACACACACTTGGGGGCACTAGGACCATCATGGTACCTCCCTTCTTATCAGACACTCCAGTTAGTAGGAGGAGAAGGCACCAAAGTGGTGCCCTATGGACACTCAGAGAACTTTCTAGTTTTGACTGGATGTTCTCTACCTTATGATGATTGGCTGTTTGCGCCAATCCTCTTCCTTCATCAGTCTCTCCACCTCAGCTTCAGTCCACACCTGCCTCTCTCGGCCTCTTCTCCCCAGCCCTGTCCGTCTCTCCCCTCATCCCTTCCCATTTAGCTGATCCCCTCCAAAGTAAACCCATCCCCCAGCCAAAAAAAAAAAAAACATCAAGGAATTAACATGACATTTTCTGTCATCATATTGTTCACCCCATGCTCTATCCCTTCCCCCACTTTATGTCTGTCTTGTCAAATTAGACTGAAAACTCTTAGGGCAGGGATCTTCTATTATTGTGTGTTTGTACAGAGCCTACCCCAATGAGATCCGTCTCTTGGTTGGCCCTTAAACACTGCCATAATAAACATGATTATTACTATTATCAATAATAGTAATAATAATAAATGTACACACGCTTTGGAACCAGTAGAAAGCTTTCATCTGTTTTGTCTTTAAAAGCATTAATTGTCATTTATGGTGGTGTATTTTTCCATGTACAAAACTCACATATTGCTGTCAAGAGATTTTGTTGTCCATATATCAGAATTCACTTGTATTGAATACTCTATCCCATGTACAATATAGTAAAGATCCAACCACAGATAAAAAAAATCAGGAAGCAACACATTATAGTAAAACTGAAAATATCCTTGTAAGTATCAATAGAAAAAATAAACAATGTAATGATATTTCCTGTTCTTCAGTTAAATCGTTTCCTAACATTTTGATTGTAGTGCAGTATTGAATAGTTACTTGGAAATATATTTATGATTTATTTATGTTCTAGGCTTTTTCAAGGCGTAGATGTGTTTATGAAGCCCTGTTCTATCCAACAACTGGCTGTGCTAGGTACTGCAATGTAACAATAAAGGTAAGAAATTGTACAAGGTTCATATAGAAATCAGCCCAAATATTGCTGTTGCTGTTTGCTAATTTTACTTTTGGATGTGTGCAGCATCTAGAGGTCCCCTTATCGTAGTTCTTTGAGCAAGAGTACCAACCAGAGACACTTAGTTTCTCTGCTATACTACCCTTTGTACTACCTGAAATAGCTCCTCTTCATTCTTTATGTTTACCTCAGCTCTTCTGGAGAGGCTTTGTAGCTGCCACACATTTCTGTTTAGAACTTTCTTTTATTATATAACTCAGCTTTTCTTTCTTTTTAATCTCAACACCTCCCAAACACTTTTCATTGATTCGTTTGGCTGCCTTTATGAAGGACTGCACAGTTTGACAATTAGCAACACTAGTCAGATACATAATTCTTCCAAGAGTTCATGTGCTGCTCAGTGGCAATGAACAGCCAAGTGCTTGCAAGGATTTTACTACATTTTGCCTCCTGTGGTATGTCTAATCCTTACAAAAATTGTCAATCACAACCCAGTACCATTAATTTTCCACATTCCTTTTTCCAGTCCTTCTAATTAGGTTTCTGGGTTTCATGATACATATTAGGTGCAAAAGGTCTGCAAATCTCTAAGACAAGAGAGGCCTTTGGACCCATGCTTACCTATGAATTAGCCAGTTCCCATGCTTTTATAGTCATGAATCTGCACAGCAGCCCAATTCCTGTATAAAAATGTTGATACAGAAAATAATTATTTAGGGCTAGATTACAGCTAGAGCAGATCTGGGTGCACATCTGTGGGTGAAGCAGTTGAAGAGGAAGTGAGGCAATTACTCCTGTGTATGGCCCACCTGTAGGCTGAGGAGAATTGCAGTCCCTGATCTCAGGAGTGTGGGGGGCAAGTGGGGCAATTTGCCCCAGGCCCCGCAGGGGCCCCACGAGCCCTGGCCCAGCGGCGGTCCGAGTCTTTGACGGCATTTCAGCAGCGGGGGGCCCGTCAGTGCTGCCAAAGATGTGGAGCAACTGAAGGGCCCCCCACCGCCGAAATGCTGCTGAATACCCAGACCGCCACCGGGTGAGTACAAGTGCCGCAGCTCCCCCGCTTTGCCCTAGGCCCCCTGAATCCTCTGGGCAGCCCAGGCACTGCCCCTTTGAGTGTGCAGCACCCCAGGGCCTCAGACAGTTGTCTGTGTCAGAGCTCCTTCTCCACATGACCATAAAGCTTAGAGGAGTATAGCAGCTTGTGCAGTCCATCACACACTAAGAAGCTTTGGGAAACAGGTTGCAGCTGATGCTGGGACAATGTCACTCCGGGTCAACCACAGTTCAGGGCTGTGCTGAAATGGCACCGTCTAGCCCTGAATGCTTGGTCCATCCCTCAAGTCTTCAGATGGAGGAAGAAAGTGTTACTTTACATGCCACGCAGCAGTATGTGCTTTACTTCACAGGAACCTAAGTGTTGCAAAGGCTTCTATGGGCCAGAGTGCAATCAGTGTCCAGGAGGATTTTCCAAGCCCTGCTCAGGAAATGGACAGGTAAATGGAGCAACCAGCAGCACATTGCACTTCTATGAGAGGGTAGAGACAGGCTGGGCTGGGGAGTCTCCAGACTCCTTGAGCCTTTAGCACATAACAAATGTGAAAAATATTGCAGGAGGTTCACATTCTGCTAATCTATGTTGGCAATCTGGGAGTCAGACACTGATATAGGAGGGAAAAGATGGTGGACCCCTCCAGTTAACTAAAACATCCAATTCTGTGGTTTTAATACACTGTATTGGGTATGGTTGGGATTTTAAGTGACCCACTCTGGGGCCCAGGGTTGTCTGAGGCAAAAATAACAACAACAAAATAATTTTAAAGTTACAATTGAGAAGGAGAATGGAATTATGGGCATATGGGAACAAGGAAGAAACAAGCAGGGGGGAAGGTTCCACTAGAAAAAATATTTATAATTGGGTTGAGATTCTTCTTACATTTAAAGAGGGCGCTGCTATAATCACGTTATAGACTGGCCCAAGTTAGTTATACAACTTTTCCCCCAGAGAGTAACAAAAAAGGATTATTTTAACATTCGTATATAAAATCCTATATCTTCTGTGTTGCAGTGTGTGGATGGAATGAAAGGAAATGGAACTTGTATTTGTACTGATGGATTTCAAGGATCCCATTGTCAGTTCTGTTCAGACCCTGATAAATATGGTCCTCAGTGTGACAAAAGTAAGTATAGCTGCTCCCTCCTCCACTGTGCGTAACATGTTGTCTTCTAAAACGTTATTTGTACTACAATCAGAGCTAACTGATAGTGGCATACTCTCTGTAGAAGGCCTCTGGGGTGGGCTAATTTCATATGGTTTCCAACAAAGGGCCTAATCCACAACCCACTGAAAGGCTTCCATTTACTTTACTGGGCTTTGGATCAGACTCGTATTGCTTTATGTTAATTGCTTTTTTTCATGTCTGACTTCCTTGCATGATTATTTAAACAGACAAAATCCTCCTCCTCAACATTTATTTCTATTCTGGAATTGTTTACAAATGTAATAGCAGCTGTCTACATACATATGAAAACACAGTCACTCTCTTGAAAAAAAAAATCCACAATCTGAAAATATTGAGGTTATGTAGGAATCAGATTCAGATCCACTTTAAACATCATTCTTACTAGATAACTATGGTGTCTATTAGTATAGGGCACAGAGTAAAAAGAAAAATGGCATATGGTAATATTTTTTTCCCCTGTAGGATTCAATATTGTTATATGTGCTGTAAAGTGAGAGACAATAGACTAAATAAAATGAAATATACAGATATTCACTCTGTGTCTACAAGTTACATTATTATCCATAGCGAGGGCTGGATCTAGCTTTTTCGCTGCCCCAAGCACAGCAAGCAGGCTGCCTCCGGCAGCTTGCCTGCGGGAAGTCCTCGGTCCTGCAAATTCGGTGGCATGCCTGCGGGAGGTTCGCCAGTCCTGCAGCTTCAGCGTACCCACCGCCGAATTGCCGTGGAATCCACAGGAACAGAGGACCTCCCGCAGGCAAGCCGCCAAAGGCTGCCTGACTGCCACACTCGCAGAGACCGGTAGGGCGCCCCCCGCAACTTGCCGCCCCAGGCACATGCTTGGAGCGCTGGTGCCTGGAGCCACTGCTGGCCATAGCTTTTTGACTATGAACCAGTCTATTGTACACAAAAAGCACTTTCCCTTAAGGCTCAGGCTATATCTACACTGGGATAAAAACCATGCAGCTGTTTCATGACAGCTGACTCAGGCTCAGGCTCTGGGGCTAAAACTTGTTGTGTAGATGTTCAGGCTAGGGCTGGAGCTCAGGGTCCGGGATGCTCCACTCATGCAGGATCTCAGAGCCCGGGCTCCAGCCCTAAGCTGAACGTTTACACAGCAATTTTTAGCCCTGCAGCCTGAGCCCTGCAAGCCTGAATCAGCTGACCTGGACCAGCCATGAGTTTTTATCGCTATGTAACCATGGCCTAAGAGGCCACTGGCCTTCCATAAGATGATGGAAGGTCAGAGGCTGAAGCACAGATACTTTAAAAAGATATAATATTAAGATCTTTTTGAGCTTTGAGCCTGCAAATTCATCCACATTTGTTTATCTTTTGGAACTCTGAGTAGTTCTGTGACTTCAACAGAACTGCTCATAGGGCATAAAGTTAAGTACACAAGTAAATTCTTGCAGGATCAGGGCCTTGGTTTGTAAAAGTTTAGTGATTTTGTTTGATCTGTTTATATGTAATCATTTTAGTTTTTTCAATCCAAGATATTATGTTGTGTGCCTGCTTCACCCGCTTCTATAGATAACTTTAAATTCCAATGGCAGACAGATGTGCTATAAAAAAATATGAAGATTATTATTACAGGTGTTTAGATTTAGAAAGAACTAATGTGAAATATTTAAGAAATGGCATATGGGGACAATTGTTTTAATTTCACATTTTATTCTTCCCCCTACAGAATGTCTGTGTGTTTATGGGAAGTGTGATAACAGGATAGATAGTGATGGAATCTGCCTTGCTGGATCATGCAAAAGTGGATATGCTGGGAAACTCTGTGATAAGCAGATAGTTCCGTGTGGGCCTTTTGTGCAATTCTGTCATGCACATGCAAATTGTCAGCTTAGTAATGGTGCCATGAGGTAGGTCAGTTACTTATACCTAACTAATATTAGGTGTGCTATAACACTTTCAGAATCAAACTACAGGATTGGCATTTTCTGTTTCAAGATAACATTTCACACTATTGTATAAACATTAATCTTTATAATAATACTATCAGGTGGTACGTGTGTGTTCTTTTCATTTGAGAGGGAGAGAAACAGAGGCAGAAAAGTGAAGGGGCCTACCCAAAGCAATGCAGTGAGTCAATTGCACAGCAGGGATTAGATCTCAGCGGTTTGATTCCCAGTTCTATGCTCATTTCCACACATTATACATAACTTTTTCAGATCTTAAGATCAATATGTTTGAGCTTGTAAAATTGCAGAAGTAAAAGGGTAACAGTCAAAAGTGTCAAAGCAATTTAGGAACCTAAGTTTTATTTTCAAAAGTGCCTAAATATCTTAGGAGCCTAAATTCGTTAACTTGCAATGACACAGGCTGAATATTTAAGTCACTTTTGAAAATGGGACTTAGGTGCTTTTGAAAATTTTGGGCAGCGTGCTTGTCTGCTGTTCACCCTTAGCCATCTATGTACTTGAAATGACATGGTATCTTCCATAAAGCCAAAGCTAATAATTTTAAGCAACCTGTAATTTAGACAATGTGCTAAAGAAAAATAGTATCAAAAATCAATTCAGTTTAATTTTACAAGTGTCCTATCATGCAAAGTGATTTAATCAAACCTTGTTTTTATAGCTGCATCTGCAAACCTGGATATGAGGGAGATGGGACAACCTGCAGTCAAGTAGATCCTTGTGCTAGCTTAGCTCAAGGTGGTTGCAATAGCAATGTAAGTATACAATTTCTTACAGAATGAGTTGCTTAGTTTAAAGGAAATCTAAAGAAAGGCTAGGAATAGTAGTAAGAAACATCTGCATATATAAATTCTGAATTCCCAACCAAATTCACGTCCTTCCCATAGTTAAAATTCCTGCCCTTACAGTTGCTTTGCTATGAAAATTGCTATGATTTATATAGTCATTATGCCCAAAGATGGATGTCACACAGCTTTTTTAGAGAGTTCTGTGACATTCTTAATATAACCCAAAGTAAAATCTTCCTTCAAAGCAGTAGAACCATGGATTGAAATCTCTCTACTCCTCTATGCCCTCCCATTCCATAATGAAGCTAATGCTATAGCAATGAGGGATCTTTTTCCTCTTTAGAGATGGCAGACCAGGAACTACTACAAGGAAGCCCATAACTAGTTCAAGGGATTAAGTAATGGATTTTAAAATTATTTTCAATGTTTAAATTGTCAGATCAAATTCAGGTCAAGTTATTAGTGACCTAAAGTGATTTATTATCATCTGATGACTGTTTGGAAGCTTCTGTGAAATAAGTTGCTAGTTGCATTACAGTCAGCAGTGCAGAGGTATCCACATAATAACACCCATGATGGCTGGCATTAATTGGCATCTTTGCTGATTTCATCAGTTCAGAGGTCAAAGATTTGATTCAGTCAACAGAGACTTCACACCTCCTAAATGTGGTCCCTCCACTCAGGGCCGGCTCTAGCCATTTTGCCGCCCCAAGCACGGTGGCATGCCGCAGGGGGCGCTCTGCCACTCGCCGGGCCCATGGCTCCGGTGGACCTCCCTCAGGTGTACTTGCAGATGCTTCACCGGAGCCGCGGGACCAGCGGACCCTCCGCAGGCACGCCTGCGGGAGGTCCACCGGAGCCGCCTGCCGCCCTCCCGGCAACCGGCAGAGCGCCCCCCGCGGCACGCCTCCCGAAGCACGTGCTTGGCACACTGGGGCCTGGAGTCGGCCCTGCCTCCACTCCTCCAAGTCAGGGGACACTGACACAGCATTATGAGGAAACCTTTCACTGCCCACCTCTGCCTCCTGTGGACAAAGGGGAAGGTCAAGCTCCCAGGCTGTAAGTCCAGCACTATTCACCAGCACTAAAAAAAAAATTAAAAAATCCATTAAAATATTAAAGGGTAAAAATAGAGTTTGGTTCTCTAGCGTCATAGCCAAAGATTCCATCTCCTTTCCAGCATGTCCTTTTCCGAGCTGTCCATTTTAAGATGGTGGTTGGTGTCCATTAGATTTGTTTACTCTGACATGTTCCCACAGGCAGAATGTATTAAAACAGGCCTCGGAACTCACACATGTGTGTGCCAGCCAGGATGGAGTGGGAATGGAAGAGATTGCTCAGAGATCAACAATTGTCTGCTACCAAATTTCAGAGGGTGCCATAACAATGCTACCTGCATATATGTAGGGCCAGGTCAGGTAAGTTTTGCTCATATCTTCCTGTACTACCTCTACCTCATTCTGTTCTGCCCAAGTTTGCTACCGAGCTACATCTTCTCCCACTCCCTCTATGTGCCCTCTTCCATGCAACCCCACATACCTGGAACAGCCTCGCACATCTTGTATCCCTCATCTCATAGGAGTAGGGACAAGAAACCAAAGTGGTTTTCAGATGGAGCTTGATAAATTTATGAAGGGATTATATGACAAAGGGCCAGATTAACTTTTTGTGGGCCCGGCGCCAAATATATTTGTGGGCCCCCATTGGGGAAAGGGCATGTGATGGGGGGCCGTCCGCAGAGCGAGGGGCCAGTTGGGGGCAATGAGGTGCAGCGCAGTGGGAGTGGGCCCACTCAGCCCAGCACAAGGGCATTGTTTACAAACCCACAGCTGCTAGACACACACTGGCCCACCCAGCCCTGCACTGCCAGCATGTCCCTTCCACATTGCCCCCTGCCCAGTGCCCTGCCCTTATGCCCAGTGCCACCTCACCCAGAGACCTCCCCCAC